>NC_034203.2:46147618-46390118 GCF_002021735.2 Oncorhynchus kisutch | reverse complement strand
CAACAGATAAATTAGTTCCCCTTGCCTGTCAGCAAGGCAAGCCAGATTCCTTCAGTGCTTTGCATGAGGAGAATTAAATAATTGGTGACTTGGCACACAGATGGTATGGTCATACTACAATGGCTTTGTAAGAGTGGAAGTCACTGACTCTCTGTTCAAGACCATTCAAGTCCTGTCCCTGTGTGGTGGATTTAACTGGATCAGGCTTGAGCACAAACCGTGAGGACCGACAAGTGACCAGCAATAAATGATCTCCAATCTTTCGAAGACCGTGTAGGCCTCCAAAAACGAGGACCGTGTAGGCCTCCAAAAACTAGGACCGTGTAGGCCTCCAAAAACTAGGACCGTGTAGGCCTCCAAAAACTAGGACCGTGTAGGCCTCCAAAAACTAGGACCGTGTAGGCCTCCAAAAACTAGGACCGTGTAGGCCTCCAAAAACTAGGACCGTGTAGGCCTCCAAAAACTAGGACCGTGTAGGCCTCCAAAAACTAGGCTAAGAGAAGTGACTAAATCAGTGTCAGTTAAAAACCTGAGGGACCAGTCCGAAACATGCCAGGGACCAGTGTCGGGCCACAGAACGAGAGGTTCAGAAACAGACCCTGAATGTGTCACAAAGACAGACAATATAGATCTAGAACTACAGATACATTGTCTGTCTAGAACGGATACATTGTCTGTCTAGAACGGATACATTGTCTGTCTAGAACGGATACATTGTCTGTCTAGAACGGATACATTGTCTGTCTAGAACGGATACATTGTCTGTCTAGAACGGATACATTGTCTGTCTAGAACGGATACATTGTCTGTCTAGAACAGATACATTGTCTGTCTAGAACGGATACATTGTCTGTCTAGAACGGATACATTGTCTGTCTATAGAACGGATACATTGTCTGTCTAGAACGGATACATTGTCTGTCTATAGAACGGATACATTGTCTGTCTATAGAACGGATACATTGTCTGTCTATAGAACGGATACATTGTCTGTCTATAGAACGGATACATTGTCTGTCTAGAACGGATACATTGTCTGTCTAGAAGGGATACATTGTCTGTCTAGAAGGGATACATTATCTGTCTAGAACTGATACATTGTCTGTCTAGAAGGGATACATTGTCTGTCTAGAAGGGATACATTGTCTGTCTAGAAGGGATACATTATCTGTCTAGAACTGATACATTGTCTGTCTAGAAGGGATACATTGTCTGTCTATAGACCGGATACATTGTCTTCGCCTCACACTAAGTCCCAGGATATTTGAAACGTCAATTGATAATTACGCTGTATTTATTGGTTCTAAAGTAAGTTAAATGTAGTAGACCGTTTATATTTATTTTTGCATTTTATGACAGAATACTGAAAGCCACTATTGTGTAGCAAGGTAGCTAAGCAACAACACTTCTGACAAGGCATCGAGTACAGTTTACTAGGGCCCTCAGTAACGTCTTGTGTAGCTGATGGACAGGGCTTCAGTAACACTACTAGTTCTCAGTGCTGTCTGTCGGTTTGACACATTCATGTCAACAACAACCTCTAGGTTTTAAAAACATGGTAGTGTTGTCCCCTTGTAGTTACCAACTTCTTTACAAAAACTTGTCGTAAAAAAAAAATCTATGCTGGTGACTACAGGGGGACAGATAAATGTTTATAGAGATAAACGATGAGCTAGGTCGGTTTTGTCAAGTCATGTAGTTAGTGTTAACATTGCTTGCTAACTAGCCGAGGGTTTTGGCTAGCAAAGGAGGCTAACGATAACTGGCCATTCCTTACCAACGGTTGATTTACATGCTTCACAGAAGGTGTCGTCGGTAAACCTCTCCATTAGACTGGTTTTGCCTACTCCACGGGAGCCAATGATAATGATCTGAAGTTTATAATCGGCGGGTCTGGGCGGCATCTTCCTGCGGCGAGACTGTGCCCCCAGAGCCGGGGAAGCATTCGCTGATCCACCACCGGCCCTCCGTTGGATTTCATACCGTGAATCCATCAATAATTCCACATTTGAACACCTAGACACGTTTATAAAAGAGAAAATAACGACGTAGGCCCTACTTTTAGTAATTTTTCCTTTTGTCTTTGAGTTAGTTCGGGAAAGTTTCCAAATTGTTCAGCTGCTTGTCAAGAGAATCAAGGGCTGCGTTCAGTACGTTTTTACGTTCTGAAACTTTTAATTGAACTGAAATGCCGATGTACTGACCGACAGGTTGATTAACGGGGAATGGTTATGGGTAGGGGAACCCTGTCAGTATGGCCATTCGCCACACCACCAAACGGTAGCAAACATAACCCTTCCTTAGTTAGTTGGCTTAAGTCTGTTCAAGAACGTACAATACCGTTTTGGGGAAACGTGTCGTTCAGTACAAACCGTTCTGCAACGTAGCAAACGTTCAAGCGAACTGAACGCACCTCTGGTAGCTTTTTTCATTACGTCACCGCAGGGTCTTAGTTATCTGGGATCCTTGGGATGTCCTTACCCCACATTGATTTTTTATTTAACTAGGCAAGTCAGTTAAGAACATATTTTTGTTTACAATGACGGCCTACACCGGTCAAACCCGGACGACGCTGGGCCAATTGTGCGCCATACTGTGGGACTCCCAATCACGGCCGGTTGTGATACAGCCTGGAATCGAACCATGGTCTGTAGTGACGCCTCTAGCACTGAGATGAAGCGTCACTCGGGAGCCCAAGATAGGTTAGCCCAAAATAGGTTACGGCAACGTTTCCACAAACTCGGTGTTAGTTTTGTTTTTAGCCCTAACACTACACATCTGATTCAGATGATCAAAACTTGATGATTAGTTGATTATTTCAATCAGCTGTGTAGTGCTAGGGCAAAAACCAAAAGGTGCATCCCCTTTAGGGTCCCGAAGACTGAGTTTGGAAAACGCTGACGTCCCAAGGATCCCGGATAGCATTGCTTCGCACCGTCCCCGCAAGCGCCAGCAAACCTTTCCGCTTCCGTCGCATTCCATAAGGATTCGGAAAATTGCAAGCGTCCGTAATAAGAAGCATGTGCATTACTGTTGCCACGGCGTGAAAGTACACGCCCCCTAATAATCTCCACGGGGTTTAGGGGTGTGCACCAAGGTTGTGAACACAAAGGAAACATACTGTGTGTGACAAAAAGATAAAAATGCTCATGTTAGCTAAAATGCAGAATTTTGAAATTAGCATGCCATTTACTGCTGTGCGTGTGTTCCAAACGATTAACATACAGTTAAGGTGTTGGCAGTCCGGGCTCGAGTCCCAGTCGAGGCTACCCCCTTTCTTTAACTGCTCCTAATTTACCCCCCTCCCAAACAGGCTGATTCATTCATTAAATAATATTTCCTAAGATTTTCTACCTGCAGCAAACCTAGTGGATCATGCTTGAAACACCTGTAAAAGTAAAGTGACCCACGCCCCCCCCCCCCCCCCCCACACACACATTTTTAAAAATGTATATCCGAATTGTTGTGAATGTAATAGAATGTCCCTGTGTTGTACCCTTTGTTAGCCACTAGGTGGCAGTGATATGTTACCACCTCTACTTAAAGTTGACTGAAGGGTAAAGTGACCATAAAGTCCATTTTCAAGTTGTGTTTTGGCTCGGATATTCTAAAGATTAAAGTGTGCACCGCTGAAAGTAGAGACTGGGTTTAAAAGCTCTCCTATGGTGTTTCCTAGGGTGTTTCCTATGGTGTTTCCTAGGGTGTTTCCTATGGTGTTTGCTAGGGTGTTTCACATTATGATTTTGGTGGGTGCTATTTTTGTTGCCTCAAAACTACCTCCATTCTTCCATTCGTTTGTATGGGTTACCTCCATACTTCCATTCGTTTGTATGGGTTACCTCCATACTTCCATTCGTTTGTATGGGTTACCTCCATACTTCCATTCATTTGTATGGGTTACCTCCATACTTCCATTCGCTTGTATGGGTTACCTCCATACTTCCATTCGTTTGTATGGGTTACCTCCATTCTTCCATTCGTTTGTATGGGTTACCTCCATTCTTCCATTCGTTTGTATGGGTTACCTCCATACTTCCATTCATTTGTATGGGTTACCTCCATACTTCCATTCGTTTGTATGGGTTACCTCCATTCTTCCATAGCTCTGTCACTTTTGACCTCAGATGGGATGTCTCCTGGTCTGACAAACACCTGTTCTAGCTCTGTCACCTTTGACCTCAGATGGGATGTCTCCTGGTCTGACAAAAACCTGTTCTAGCTCTGTCACCTTTGACCTCAGATGGGATGTCTCCTGGTCTGACAAACACCTCTCTCATTCTGTCACCTTTCACCTCAGATGGGATGTCTCCTGGTCTGACAAACACCTCTCTAGCTCTGTGACCTTTCACCTCAGATGGGATGTCTCCTGGTCTGACAAACACCTCTCTCGTTCTGTCACCTTTGACCCCAGATGGGATGTCTCCTGGTCTGACAAACACCTCTCTAGTTCTGTCACCTTTCACCTCAGATGGGATGTCTCCTGGTCTGACAAACACCTCTCTCGTTCTGTCACCTTTGACCCCAGATGGGATGTCTCCTGGTCTGACAAACACCTCTCTCGTTCTGTCACCTTTGACCTCAGATGGGATGTCTCCTGGTCTGACAAACACCTCTCTCGTTCTGTCACCTTTGACCTCAGATGGGATGTCTCCTGGTCTGACAAACACCTCTCTCGTTCTGTCACCTTTGACCTCAGACGGGATGTCTCCTGGTCTGACAAACACCTCTCTAGCTCGGCCACCTTCCACTGCAGATGTGGAAAGCCTTACGTAAGGCAGATGCAAAAAAAAAACTCTAAATCTCTAGCTTAAACTGACAGATTTTAATGGGGATTTTTTAAATTTATTATGTTACTTAGATTGACGCACGGGTACCCCTTACGTCCATCTTGTTGTTTTGTAGACATATTGTTGTATCTATTTTTGTCATTTTACAGTAGCGTTGCTCACTTCTGGAGAGTATACGTTCCCTGTACAAACACTACAATTAACACGTGTTCTAGTTAAGATACCTGTATCTAGATCTATAATATGACTTGTACTATCTGCAGCTGTACATAGCCCATCTGTAAATAGCCCATCCTACCTACCTCATCCACATATTGTTTTTATTTACTTTTCTGCTCTTTTGCACACCAATATCTCTACTTACACATCATCATCTGCACATTTATCACTCCAGTGTTAATCTGCTAAATTGTAATTACTTCGCTACTATGGTCTATTGCCTTACCACCTCGTGCCTTTTACACACACTGTATATAGACTTTCTTTTTCTTCTCTTGTGTTGTTGACTGTACGCTTGTTTATTCCATCTGTAACTCTGTTGTTGTTGTTTGTGTCAAACTGCTTTGCTTAATCTTGGCCAGGTCGCTGTTGTAAATGAGAACTTGTTCTCAACTAGCCCACCTGGTTAAATAAAGGTGAAATAAAATAAAAAATAATAAAATATATGGTTTTTTTTATGTCAGTATGACATCTAGTGGCCTTTTGGGGTACTTCACCTATCCACTGGTGTCTGATTGTCTACCCATTGCTGTTTGTGGAGATATACTTGAAAACGAAAGGTCAAGATTGAATGTATTGAGTTACACATTCTACAAGCTATCTAGGCTACTAGGCAGTATATCTACAACAGGAACATACACCTTGAAACAAGGAATAAAAGTACCATTGCATGCAGGGTAGCCTAGTGGTTAGAGTGTAGAGGCGGCAGTGTAGCCTAGTGGTTAGAGCGGTGGACTAGCAACCAGAAGGTTGCAAGTTCAAACCCCTGAGCTGACAAGGTACAAATCTGTCATTCTGCCCCTGAACAGGCAGTTAACCCCACTGTTCCTAGGTCGTCATTGAAAATAAAAATTTGTTCTTAACTGACTTGCCTAGTTAAATATAAAAATATATATAATTTAATGTGTGGTTTCGAGCAACTATATTCATTATCTAGTGCATTTCTATAATGTAATTCATTATATTGGTCCAAAATGGTGAGAGTACACACTGGGGTCTGGCTTTTCCTGCTCACCATAAGCACTTACCATTAACCAAAGCTATATGTATATATATATATATATATACATACAGTACCAGTCAAAAGTTTGGACACACCTACTCATTCCAGTTTTTTATTTTTTAAAACTATTTTCTACATTGTAGAATAATAGTGAAGACATCAAACTATAAATAACACATATAGAATCATGTAGTAACCAAAAAGTGTTAAAAACACATTTGATATTTGAGATTCTTCAAAGTAGCCACCCTTTGCCTCGATGACAGCTCTGCACTCTCTTGGCATTCTCTCAACCAGCTTCACCTGGAATGCTTTTCCAACAGTCTCGAAGGAGTTCCCACATATGCTGAGCACTTGTTGGCTGCTTTTCCTTCTTTCTGTGGTCCAACTCATCCCAAATCATCTCAATTGGGTTGATGTCGGGTGATTGTGGAGGCCAGGTCATCTGATTCAGCATTCCATCACTCTCCTTCTTGGTCAAATAACCCTTACACAGCCTGGATGTGTGTTTTTGGTCATTGAATTTTGTTACATTGCAGCCTAATTCTAAAATAGATTAAACTGTTATTTTTTGTATACATACATACATACAGGTTTTTATGTTTGCTAATTTGTATAAAAAACCACGTTATTACCTCGTACCCCTGCACATCGACTCGGTACTGGTACCCTGTGTATATAACCAAGTTATTACCTCGTACCCCTGTGTATATAACCAAGTTATCACCTCGTACCCCTGTGTATATAACCAAGTTATTACCTCGTACCCCTGTGTATATAACCAAGTTATCACCTCATTACTCAGTGTGGATTTATTTAGTTTATTATTGTGTTATTTCTCTGTGCATTTTTTGGAAGAACCCATCAGTCAGCATTTCACTGTTAGTCTACACCTGTTGTTTACCAAGGACCCTTCAGTCAGCATTACACTGTTAGTCTACACCTGTTGTTTACCAAGGACCCATCAGTCAGCATTTCACTGTTAGTCTACACCTGTTGTTTACCAAGGACCCATCAGTCAGCATTACACTGTTAGTCTACACCTGTTGTTTACCAAGGACCCATCAGTCAGCATTACACTGTTAGTCTACACCTGTTGTTTACCAAGGACCCATCAGTCAGCATTACACTGTTAGTCTACACCTGTTGTTTACCAAGGACCCGTCAGTCAGCATTACACTGTTAGTCTACACCTGTTGTTTACCAAGAACCCATCAGTCAGCATTTCACTGTTAGTCTACACCTGTTGTTTACCAAGGACCCTTCAGTCAGCATTTCACTGTTAGTCTACACCTGTTGTTTACCAAGGACCCTTCAGTCAGCATTTCACTGTTAGTCTACACCTGTTGTTTACCAAGGACCCTTCAGTCAGCATTACACTGTTAGTCTACACCTGTTGTTTACCAAGGACCCTTCAGTCAGCATTACACTGTTAGTCTACACCTGTTGTTTACCAAGGACCCTTCAGTCAGCATTTCACTGTTAGTCTACACCTGTTGTTTACCAAGGACCCATCAGTCAGCATTTCACTGTTAGTCTACACCTGTTGTTTACCAAGGACCCTTCAGTCAGCATTTCACTGTTAGTCTACACCTGTTGTTTACCAAGGACCCATCAGTCAGCATTTCACTGTTAGTCTACACCTGTTGTTTACCAAGCATTTCACTGTTAGTCTACACCTGTTGTTTACCAAGGACCCTTCAGTCAGCATTACACTGTTAGTCTACACCTGTTGTTTACCAAGGCCCCATCAGTCAGCATTTCACTGTTAGTCTACACCTGTTGTTTACCAAGGCCCCATCAGTCAGCATTACACTGTTAGTCTACACCTGTTGTTTACCAAGGCCCCATCAGTCAGCATTTCACTGTTAGTCTACACCTGTTGTTTACCAAGGCCCCATCAGTCAGCATTTCACTGTTAGTCTACACCTGTTGTTTACCAAGGCCCCATCAGTCAGCATTTCACTGTTAGTCTACACCTGTTGTTTACCAAGCATTTCACTGTTAGTCTACACCTGTTGTTTACCAAGGACCCTTCAGTCAGCATTTCACTGTTAGTCTACACCTGTTGTTTACCAAGGACCCTTCAGTCAGCATTACACTGTTAGTCTACACCTGTTGTTTACCAAGGACCCTTCAGTCAGCATTACACTGTTAGTCTACACCTGTTGTTTACCAAGGACCCTTCAGTCAGCATTTCACTGTTAGTCTACACCTGTTGTTTACCAAGGACCCTTCAGTCAGCATTTCACTGTTAGTCTACACCTGTTGTTTACCAAGGACCCTTCAGTCAGCATTACACTGTTAGTCTACACCTGTTGTTTACCAAGCATTACACTGTTAGTCTACACCTGTTGTTTACCAAGCATTACACTGTTAGTCTACAACTGTTGTTTACCAAGGACCCTTCAGTCAGCATTTCACTGTTAGTCTACACCTGTTGTTTACCAAGGACCCTTCAGTCAGCATTTCACTGTTAGTCTACACCTGTTGTTTACCAAGAACCCATCAGTCAGCATTACACTGTTAGTCTACACCTGTTGTTTACCAAGGACCCTTCAGTCAGCATTTCACTGTTAGTCTACACCTGTTGTTTACCAAGAACCCATCAGTCAGCATTACACTGTTAGTCTACACCTGTTGTTTACCAAGGACCCATCAGTCAGCATTTCACTGTTAGTCTACACCTGTTGTTTACCAAGGACCCATCAGTCAGCATTACACTGTTAGTCTACACCTGTTGTTTACCAAGGACCCATCAGTCAGCATTACACTGTTAGTCTACACCTGTTGTTTACCAAGGCCCCATCAGTCAGCATTTCACTGTTAGTCTACACCTGTTGTTTACCAAGGACCCTTCAGTCAGCATTTCACTGTTAGTCTACACCTGTTGTTTACCAAGGCCCCATCAGTCAGCATTACACTGTTAGTCTACACCTGTTGTTTACCAAGGCCCCATCAGTCAGCATTACACTGTTAGTCTACACCTGTTGTTTACCAAGGCCCCATCAGTCAGCATTTCACTGTTAGTCTACACCTGTTGTTTACCAAGGCCCCATCAGTCAGCATTACACTGTTAGTCTACACCTGTTGTTTACCAAGCATTTCACTGTTAGTCTACACCTGTTGTTTACCAAGCATTTCACTGTTAGTCTACACCTGTTGTTTACCAAGCATTTCACTGTTAGTCTACACCTGTTGTTTACCAAGGACCCTTCAGTCAGCATTTCACTGTTAGTCTACACCTGTTGTTTACCAAGAACCCATCAGTCAGCATTACACTGTTAGTCTACACCTGTTGTTTACCAAGGACCCATCAGTCAGCATTTCACTGTTAGTCTACACCTGTTGTTTACCAAGGACCCATCAGTCAGCATTACACTGTTAGTCTACACCTGTTGTTTACCAAGGACCCATCAGTCAGCATTACACTGTTAGTCTACACCTGTTGTTTACCAAGGCCCCATCAGTCAGCATTTCACTGTTAGTCTACACCTGTTGTTTACCAAGGACCCTTCAGTCAGCATTTCACTGTTAGTCTACACCTGTTGTTTACCAAGGCCCCATCAGTCAGCATTACACTGTTAGTCTACACCTGTTGTTTACCAAGGCCCCATCAGTCAGCATTACACTGTTAGTCTACACCTGTTGTTTACCAAGGCCCCATCAGTCAGCATTTCACTGTTAGTCTACACCTGTTGTTTACCAAGGCCCCATCAGTCAGCATTACACTGTTAGTCTACACCTGTTGTTTACCAAGCATTTCACTGTTAGTCTACACCTGTTGTTTACCAAGCATTTCACTGTTAGTCTACACCTGTTGTTTACCAAGGCCCCATCAGTCAGCATTTCACTGTTAGTCTACACCTGTTGTTTACCAAGCATTTCACTGTTAGTCTACACCTGTTGTTTACCAAGCATTTCACTGTTAGTCTACACCTGTTGTTTACCAAGGACCCTTCAGTCAGCATTTCACTGTTAGTCTACACCTGTTGTTTACCAAGGACCCTTCAGTCAGCATTACACTGTTAGTCTACACCTGTTGTTTACCAAGGACCCTTCAGTCAGCATTACACTGTTAGTCTACACCTGTTGTTTACCAAGGACCCTTCAGTCAGCATTACACTGTTAGTCTACACCTGTTGTTTACCAAGGACCCTTCAGTCAGCATTTCACTGTTAGTCTACACCTGTTGTTTACCAAGGACCCTTCAGTCAGCATTACACTGTTAGTCTACACCTGTTGTTTACCAGGCATTACACTGTTGGTCTACACCTGTTGTTTACCAAGCATTACACTGTTAGTCTACACCTGTTGTTTACCAAGGACCCTTCAGTCAGCATTACACTGTTAGTCTACACCTGTTGTTTACCAAGGACCCTTCAGTCAGCATTACACTGTTAGTCTACACCTGTTGTTTACCAAGGACCCTTCAGTCAGCATTTCACTGTTAGTCTACACCTGTTGTTTACCAAGGACCCTTCAGTCAGCATTACACTGTTAGTCTACACCTGTTGTTTACCAAGGACCCTTCAGTCAGCATTTCACTGTTAGTCTACACCTGTTGTTTACCAAGGACCCTTCAGTCAGCATTACACTGTTAGTCTACACCTGTTGTTTACCAGGCATTACACTGTTGGTCTACACCAGGCATGTGACCGATACGATTTTATTGATCAACTGTGCAGTTGGCCCTCAGATTGCTATACCATATGTGGTTAGCCGATAAGTTAAATACTGACGTAAGATCTGGCATGAGTCTGCGATGTCGTCGGGGCAAGAACTTGACCCATATCTTTACTGTACAAACCGAGGGGATGTTACTGGATCACAGTCATTCCTTATTGTATTCACAACACTCTTTAAGTGGGTCAGCAACAATAAACATTAAAAGAGACCGTGAAAATATTGTCATTCCAAGTGATTATTTTGGTGTGTGATTCTGATTCCATTGTGTGATTCCATTGTGTGATTCTGATTCCATTGTGTGATTCTGTTTCCATTGTGTGATTCCATTGTCTGGTACCATTGTGTGATTCTGATTCCATTGTGTGATTCTGATTCCATTGTGTGATTCTGATTCCAGTGTGTGATTCTGTTTCCATTTTGTGATTCCATTGTGTGATTCTGATTCCATTGTGTGATTCTGATTCCATTGTGTGATTCCATTGTGTGATTCTGATTCCATTGTGTGATTCCATTGTGTGATTCTGATTCCATTGTGTGATTCTGTTTCCATTGTGTGATTCCATTGTGTGATTCTGATTCCATTGTGTGATTCCATTGTGTGATTCTGATTCCATTGTGTGATTCTGTTTCCATTGTGTGATTCCATTGTCTGGTACCATTGTGTGATTCTGATTCCATTGTGTGATTCTGATTCCATTGTGTGATTCTGATTCCAGTGTGTGATTCTGTTTCCATTGTGTGATTCCATTGTGTGATTCTGATTCCATTGTGTGATTCTGATTCCATTGTGTGATTCCATTGTGTGATTCTGATTCCATTGTGTGATTCCATTATAATGTTCTCTAAATGGATGGTGTTTTTATCTAGCTAGAGGTTAGCGTCTAGAAAACAAGCTGTTACTGCATTTATTTAACAAGCAAAATAGACAGCTCGGCAGAGATCCTGGATGTTATAAGAGCTACAATAGACAGCTCGGCAGAGATCCTGGATGTTATAAGAGCTACAATAGACAGCTTGGCAGAGATCCTGGATGTTATAAGAGCTACAATAGACAGCTCGGCAGAGATCCTGGATGTTATAAGAGCTACAATAGACAGCTTGGCAGAGATCCTGGATGTTATAAGAGCTACAATAGACAGCTTGGCAGAGATCCTGGATGTTATAAGAGCTACAATAGACAGCTCGGCAGAGATCCTGGATGTTATAAGAGCTACAATAGACAGCTCGGCAGAGATCCTGGATGTTATAAGAGCTACAATAGACAGCTTGGCAGAGATCCTGGATGTTATAAGAGCTACAATAGACAGCTTGGCAGAGATCCTGGATGTTATAAGAGCTACAATAGACAGCTCGGCAGAGATCCTGGATGTTATAAGAGCTACAATAGACAGCTCGGC
Source organism: Oncorhynchus kisutch (assembly GCF_002021735.2). Lineage (NCBI taxonomy): Eukaryota > Metazoa > Chordata > Actinopteri > Salmoniformes > Salmonidae > Oncorhynchus > Oncorhynchus kisutch. The sequence continues at coordinate 46,378,023 of NC_034203.2, read as the reverse complement.
AGAGATCCTGGATGTTATAAGAGCTACAATAGACAGCTTGGCAGAGATCCTGGATGTTATAAGAGCTACAATAGACAGCTCGGCAGAGATCCTGGATGTTATAAGAGCTACAATAGACAGCTCGGCAGAGATCCTGGATGTTATAAGAGCTACAATAGACAGCTCGGCAGAGATCCTGGATGTTATAAGAGCTACAATAGACAGCTCGGCAGAGATCCTGGATGTTATAAGAGCTACAATAGACAGCTTGGCAGAGATCCTGGATGTTATAAGAGCTACAATAGACAGCTTGGCAGAGATCCTGGATGTTATAAGAGCTACAATAGACAGCTTGGCAGAGATCCTGGATGTTATAAGAGCTACAATAGACAGCGTGGCAGAGATCCTGGATGTTATAAGAGCTACAATAGACAGCTAGGCAGAGATCCTGGATGTTATAAGAGCTACAATAGACAGCTCGGCAGAGATCCTGGATGTTATAAGAGCTACAATAGACAGCTTGGCAGAGATCCTGGATGTTATAAGAGCTACAATAGACAGCTTGGCAGAGATCCTGGATGTTATAAGAGCTACAATAGACAGCTTGGCAGAGATCCTGGATGTTATAAGAGCTACAATAGACAGCTCGGCAGAGATCCTGGATGTTATAAGAGCTACAATAGACAGCTTGGCAGAGATCCTGGATGTTATAAGAGCTACAATAGACAGCTCGGCAGAGATCCTGGATGTTATAAGAGCTACAATAGACAGCTCGGCAGAGATCCTGGATGTTATAAGAGCTACAATAGACAGCTTGGCAGAGATCCTGGATGTTATAAGAGCTACAATAGACAGCTCGGCAGAGATCCTGGATGTTATAAGAGCTACAATAGACAGCTTGGCAGAGATCCTGGATGTTATAAGAGCTACAATAGACAGCTCGGCAGAGATCCTGGATGTTATAAGAGCTACAATAGACAGCTTGGCAGAGATCCTGGATGTTATAAGAGCTACAATAGACAGCTCGGCAGAGATCCTGGATGTTATAAGAGCTACAATAGACAGCTTGGCAGAGATCCTGGATGTTATAAGAGCTACAATAGACAGCTCGGCAGAGATCCTGGATGTTATAAGAGCTACAATAGACAGCTTGGCAGAGATCCTGGATGTTATAAGAGCTACAATAGACAGCTCGGCAGAGATCCTGGATGTTATAAGAGCTACAATAGACAGCTTGGCAGAGATCCTGGATGTTATAAGAGCTACAATAGACAGCTTGGCAGAGATCCTGGATGTTTTAAGAGCTACAATAGACAGCTCGGCAGAGATCCTGGATGTTATAAGAGCTACAATAGACAGCTTGGCAGAGATCCTGGATGTTATAAGAGCTACAATAGACAGCTTGGCAGAGATCCTGGATGTTATAAGAGCTACAATAGACAGCTTGGCAGAGATCCTGGATGTTATAAGAGCTACAATAGACAGCTCGGCAGAGATCCTGGATGTTATAAGAGCTACAATAGACAGCTCGGCAGAGATCCTGGATGTTATAAGAGCTACAATAGACAGCTCGGCAGAGATCCTGGATGTTATAAGAGCTACAATAGACAGCTTGGCAGAGATCCTGGATGTTATAAGAGCTACAATAGACAGCTCGGCAGAGATCCTGGATGTTATAAGAGCTACAATAGACAGCTCGGCAGAGATCCTGGATGTTATAAGAGCTACAATAGACAGCTCGGCAGAGATCCTGGATGTTATAAGAGCTACAATAGTGAGCTCGGCAGAGATCCTGGATGTTATAAAAGCTACAATAGACAGCTCGGCAGAGATCCTGGATGTTATAAGAGCTACAATAGACAGCTCGGCAGAGATCCTGGATGTTATAAGAGACGCTGCAGGCTGTTGTGTATTTGTTGTGGTTGTATGTAGTTCATGTGGATTCCTTTAGGATAAATGACTACCCATTTACTTTATCTCTCACGCAGTTATAAACCATAATCATAGTCTGTAGTTACAGTCTGTGTTTACAGTCAGTGTCCTGTTGTTGTTGTCTCTGTACATATAACACTGTGGTTATTTGGACCTAAAGATACTAAATGATCGAGAGACTATGTTTTAACGAGACAGAATGTGTCCTTGTTCCCTTCATAGTGCACTACTTTAGACCAGAGTCCTATGGGACCCTATTCCCTGCATAGTGCACTACTTTTGACCAGAGCCCTATGGGAACCTGTTCCCTATATAGTGTACTGCTTTTGACTACTTCTACCCTGTTCAAGAGTAGTGCACTATTTAGGGGGATAGGGTGCAATTAGGGGTGGAACCTAAGAGGAATTGAAACGATTCTAATATCCAGAAATGTTACTTGGAAAGGAAGGGTCTTATAATGGACGAGGAAGCTCCATAAAGGCTTTCTGTATATTTAATGAGCGCGTTAGATCGTCCTCTCCTTCTGTTATGGGATGTACTTTAGCCTCTCTCTCTAGTCTTAATCTCTCTGGTTTTAATCTCTCTGGTTTTAATGCACAACCAAGGCTGCTTCTCTGATATTCCTCCCAATAAGAGTTCTCTGTATCTGTTCCATTAGCCACATCAAAACTGGACCGGAGTGTTGCAAAAATGTGGATTAATCTCTCACCTTGTGACTGAGTCGTGTTGAATGGAACATTAAAAGGGATTCATCTCTCACCTTGTGACTGAGTCGTGTTGAATGGAATATTAAAAGGGATTAATCTCTCACCTCGTGACTGAGTCGTGTTGAATGGAATATTAAAAGGGATTCATCTCTCACCTTGTGACTGAGTCGTTTTGAATGGAACATTAAAAGAGATTAATCTCTCACCTCGTGACTGAGTCGTGTTGAATGGAACATTAAAAGAGATTAATCTCTCACCTTGTGACTGAGTCGTGTTGAATGGAACATATCCCCATCTCGAGATGCTGGTGGTGAAAACTGTTTTTTGTTGTTGTTGTTGTTGCTAACTCAAGCATTTATAAACATTTACAAGCATTACAAAGCATCTATATTAATTTATAAAGGATCTATAATGGCTTATTATTATATTGATAATCATTCATGATTTCTGTATCTGAAGTTAGTCAACATAATACTGGGTCGCAACTTCTCAAAATAAAATGGGAAAAAACCCAATGAACTGAAGCCTTTTGAAAGCTCAAAGTTAACCTTTCTTTTTGTGTTTTATTTGTGGACCACAGGACCATAACAAATTAACCAATTAACCAATTAACCAATTAACCAATTAACCAATTGACCAATTGACCAATTGACCAATTGACCAATTGACCAATTCGCCAATTCGCCAATTAGCCAATTAACCAATTAGCCAATTAACCAATATCATGTTTCCATAATGGATCATTAAAACTATACCACTTTAAACCTTAAAAACATACGACTCCTTTAAAACTCTTTTAAAACATACAGCCAACAGGACAGTTCACTGTTCACCCCCTCCCTCCCTCCCTCCCTCCGTCCTCTAAAACTGCTAGGTAATGAAAATTCCTCATGACAATAATATACTTTTTTTTTTCTTCTCTTTTTTTCTTTCATGCTACAATGTCCTCTAATGCATCGCTCAGACCAAAGGTCCAAACAAACAAACAATGTTTATGTTTTCTATGGATGGGCTATTTTCTCCGTCTCCTTTCTTTTTATAGTGCCGCTCCTCCTCTTCTGTTGATGAAACTGAAGTAATACTTGGTTGAGTGGAAGTCATAATGAAGTCATACGGAAGTCATCCTGTTCATGAGGTGGGAGTTCTACAAACCATGGAAGAAGTTGAAAAATAATTATATTATTATTATTCTGCATCACCAGTGTCCATGAGAATGCGCCAGTCCAGTAGCTTGATGATACCCTGACTCAAAAACGTCAAAAACCTGCCCCACTCCCCTTGGCTCTGCTCAAACTGGAAAATATTGACTAAGTTTCCTCTCAGATAAATTGGTCCTTCGAGTCGAATAGACATAGGCATAATAACATGTTATAATTATTGTGGACATAGCCTGTATCCTAAACATAACCTAAACATAACCTCTATCCTAAACATAACCTGTATCCTAAACATATCCTAAACATAACCTGTATCCTAAACATAACCTCTATCCTAAACATATCCTCTATCCTAAACATAACCTCTATCCTAAACATAACCTCTATCCTAAACATAACCTCTATCCTAAACATATCCTCTATCCTAAACATAACCTCTATCCTAAACATAACCTCTATCCTAAACATAACCTCTATCCTAAACATAACCTCTATCCTAAACATATCCTCTATCCTAAACATAACCTCTATCCTAAACATATCCTAAACATAACCTGTATCCTAAACAAAACCTCTATCCTAAACATAACCTCTATCCTAAACATAACCTCTATCCTAAACATAACCTCTATCCTAAACATAACCTCTATCCTAAACATAACCTCTATCCTAAACATAACCTCTATCCTAAACATAACCTCTATCCTAAACATAACCTGTATCCTAAACATATCCTAAACATAATCTCTATCCTAAACATAACCTCTATCCTAAACATAATCTCTATCCTAAACATAATCTCTATCCTAAACATAATCTCTATCCTAAACATAACCTCTATCCTAAACATAGCCTGTATCCCAAAATTGTCCCAGAAATGTCAACCTCTGACCTCCATCTATTTAAAGCCATTGCGATATCTGCCTTTGTATACACAGACAGGAGGCCACAAGGTTAATCTTCTCAGTTATGTACAGTCTAGAGTTGTTGTCTCTTGGTCAATAAGCATACCAGGAAATAGATCCATCTCAAGTTAATAACAACAATGAAATCAGCACCCGTCTCCCATGACCTCTAGTCTCATTTCATGCTTTTTCAAATTATATTTAATTATGTTTATGATCTTAAAAATTCATTCATTCAACCCCATTACATCAAATGAATGTTTCTGTTCTAGACATTAGAATGAATAAGCGTGAATCCCTTCATGATGAAACAACAACTCTTTTCCTGAGAGAGATCATATCCAATAATTAACGTAGGTTTAGGATTCCAAAATTCTGGTTAACTTTCTCCAAAATTCCCAGGTTTTCCTGAAATCCTGGTTGGAGGATTCTGGAATTTCTGCTTATTTCTTCCTGATTCTGGGAATTCTCCAACTGGAATTTCTGGAAAAACCTGTGGAATTTGTGGGAAAGTTACTGCAATTTTCCAATCCTACACAGGTTTAGTTGCTCATACAAACAAACAAAAATAAGGCATGTAATAGATTGTCAAATAATGCATTTAAGTAGCTGTCTGCCTTATTATAGCCTCAGATGGCGCAATCGACTATAGTCTTGGTGAGAAGCTGCCTCGTACGTAACCATGACAACGTAGTTCAAAATGTCAGTCTAAAAGTAGGCCTTGAAGAAGAGCTCTATAATATTGCATTGCACAACCCCACAATCCAGAAGCTCCAATGGGGGAAGAAGTTGGACATCTGAACAGACCAATCCTATGTAAGTTCCTCCTCATGGTCATCATCCATTGGTGGGAAGCCCTTTTTCATTAAAACACTGACCTGTATAATCCACACTGCTGTTGTCAGCAAAGACAACTAGGAACGAGACAGGGACAGGGATGAAGTCTCACAGGACATTGGTCTTACAGAAGGGTTAGAGCAGTAGTCAGAGCTCTTTAGCTCTAAATCATCACCCTCCCGTGTGTGATCAGAGAAGACCCTGTTTCGTTGTCCCAACTCTCTTTGTTTCTTGACGCCTCAGTCACTTTATTGTCCAATAGTGTTTTTGTGTCCTAAGGCAGTTGAATTCTTCCACCTCAAAAAACAAAACATAAAAAGCACAAGAAAGAAGATTTCCACACCCAACATCTCAGATTTTTCAGAAATCGTTTCTGTAGTTAGAAACAGAGAAGTTTAGCATTCCTGAAACATTATATTTGTTGAAAGACTTTTTGAACTCTGAGGAATTAAGCGAATTGAATGCATCCCAAATTGGCAATTGAAGTGTATAGGATTATTACAAAATTCTATAAGTATAGTTCCCAACATCCAATTTGGACCAAACTTCTTCTCTGCAATGATTAAGAAGTGAGGAATCCAAATACAGGAAGAAGTGAGGAATCCCCCCACCCCACAGACCCCCTAAATCCCACACCATGCCCACCTCAAAGGCCATTATACAGTATCAGTTCTCTGTTGGACAAGTATAATGAAGCTGTGGCTTGGAGCATTCTTTATTTATCATAATGAAATAATCTCAGTGAATTTGGTGATGTTTTTAAAAAAATGTTCTTCACATGTTCAGAGAAATTTGCCATCAAAGTCATCCGAATTTTTTCCCCAACACACATTGGTTACTATAAAAGTTCCTGCTGTTTCTACCACACCATTCTATCCATCTATATAGGCTGTTCGTTTGGCGATTTTTACCATCAAAAACCAAACCGATGCCGTTATCATTGTAAAAGACTATACAGGGTGTATTTTGGGGGCTTTTACCACTGAAGACCATTTGAAATCATTAACATTGAAAGCGTTAAAACTGCTGTAGCCTAATGGTTTGTTTGTTCACCAGGAATGGTCTGAAGGGAATCCAACTACACACACACAGGGTAGGCCATTTCCTGGACACAGATTTAGAGAAGAAGGACAGTTTGTGTGTGTTAATGTCTTTCATGGAGGACTGGCTTGACTTGTGAGGATTGACCACACTAATTTATTTGCATCAAAAAAACATTTTTTGGTTTTCTACCAAACTTTGCAACAACAAAATAAGGTCAATTTAATAAACACAAGAGACCAGCTAAATGTACAAAAGGGTGTAGCAGTAACAGAGGGGACAGCGGCATCTAGGGTGGAAAAACCTGGTACTTTAACATTAATTTATAGGGGGAAATGTAAGCGACTTCAATGGCTAATTTCTCTGAACAAAGGGGGGGGAAATGGAGAATACATTACATAGCATGAATAAACTATATTTTATATCATTCTGACCATTTATTTGGATTCCTCACATCTTAGTCATTGTTAAGAAGTGGTTTGTTCACAAGATTGGAACTTTGACGTTTCCTGTACCACCAAATCCTACTTTCTGTGACCATATTTGAAACTGAATTGAATGAATTCGTAACGATGAACAAAAATTCAGTCGATGATCCTGTGATTTTATGGGACGCCATCAAAGGTTTTATTTAACAACAATGCAACTGCATTTGCATCTGGGCTGAATAAATCACAATTAAAAGAAGATATCAGAAATGTAAAAACAGGCAGGGTGTTCTAAACAAACACCTTTTAGCGATTATTCTCTTCAAAGTCCAAACAGAACTAAATGTATTGATAAGGCAGACAGTAGAATGTTCCATCCATGGAGATAGACTCCACCATTACTTCCATGGTAACGGACCCAGTCGTCTACTGGCTAATAAACTACACAGCAATGATCAATTATCGGACATTGCAAACTACTGAATCTGAATTACTATCAGAACTCAAATGAATCAACCAAAGATACTTCCCGTTTCTATAAATAATTGTACACTTCTGATTGTAAACCCACACCGATCTAGATCAAGTTGTTTTTAAAAGATATACAAACTCCTCTCCCTCGCAATTGAGGAAACCAGCTCGCTTGGAGCCCAAATCTCTCTCCATGAACTCAAAAGGGCATTGGATACCATGGATGCCATGGATAAAGACACATCATCTGGTTCGGATGATATTCTTCCTGAGGTCTATTTAACATGTTGGAACCAATTAGGTCCACTGTTAATTGAAATGATGAACAAAGTCGTTCACAAGAAGGGATGCAAATACACCACTAATTTAATTATAATTTAAAAAAAATTTGGTTAAGGAACCACCCAGTCGCCCCCCTATCTTTGATAAACACAGATAATATATATATATATATATATTTATTCTGTCATCCTGTCTCGAAACTTACCCAAATTGGTGTACATGTGGACCAAAGCGGGTTTGTTAAAAAAACACCATCTATTATATATCTAGCATGCTTCATCATATATATACTAGAATGGTCGTATCTTTTGGTCGGTTTTGTAACATATGGGACTTGGCTCCAATTTCATTAATGTGATTCAAATACTATATTCCGATACCTCAGTAATAACAGGAAGTGGACTATCTGTACCAAACTTTAAATGGTATTTCCAGACACTAGATTTTCGTCCCATCCTAAATTGGTTTAGGCATGATTCTTCTGCCCTCTGGTTGAGTATAGAGAGAAATATGGTGTATCCTATTGCCCTGGAAGAGGTGGTCGTCATTGATATATCCCTCAAACAATGTAAACTATAGCTTTGATCCTATTACTGCGAACACAATCTATATTTGGCGCAAAATTGAAAAACAATGTAACTGGGAATCAAAATGGAATACCCATAGTCCAATATTTCACAATAATGCCTTGCGATCTGGACGGCGGTATTTTCCATCGCCCCAACGGTCCAAATGTGGAATCTGTACCCTTGCTGATATCATGGACAGTAATGGTTTAAAAACATTACAAGATTTGAGGGACACGTACACATGACTAGGCAACTCCTTTTTTTTACAGGTCAGGTCAGTCCTAACTAGGGGTTAGGGGCTGCGGGGGATTGGATGGAGACATGAGGGGAAATGGGATGGGGAGTTGTGGGTGATGTTTGGCTGGGGGGGAATGGGATGGGGAGTTGGGGGTGATGGTTGGCTGGGGGGGAATGGGATGGGGAGTTGTGGGTGATGTTTGGCTGGGGGGGGGATGGGATGGGGAGTTGGGGGTGATGTTGTGGTGGGGGGAATGGGATAGGGAGTTGGGGGTGATGTGCTGGGGGGAATGGGATGGGGAGTTGGGGGTGATGATGTGCTGGGGGGAATGGGATGGGGGGTTGGGGGTGATGTGCTGGGGGGAATGGGATGGGGAGTTGGGGGTGATGTTTGGCTGAGGGTACATGTGGTATAAACTAGATGTGTAAATTGACATGCATGTTGTGCCTGTAACCCCCCCCCCCCCAAACAAATCCAAATAAGTGGTTTGGTCCAAATTGGATGTTTGGTATTTAAATTGAAATTGATGATTTGTGTGCAATCAAATAGCTTAATTTCTCAGATTTCAAATTGTCTTTCAACAAAATAATGTTGCAGGAATGTTTATATCATCTTTATCAAACTACAGACTATTTCAGAAAAATCTGAGATGATCGGTGTCATGGCTTGCTGAAATGAAATCGAAGAACCCAGTGTTTCTTTTTTTTGTTGCAACAGGGGCCGGCAAGCTTTGGCCCTTCCTTCCTCCTCGCGGAGGTCTACTTCCATAAAAATGACTAACAGTTAAGAACTGACTAAAGTGTCAGCAAAAACGGTCTGTCTGGACTGATCGAGTCCATCCATAACTTCAACATCCCAGAGACCAGTGGGAGGTTAATACTTTTAAATTTCTATCCACATTGAAAGGGGATTGAAACTTCTAGCCTTTTACAGCCAAGCTCACTGAGTCTTTTCCCTGGTCCATTTGATCATAGTCTCAGGCGAGCGATAGAGGAAGATGAGTTTAGCGTACATGTCTTCCTCCAGGTCCAGCTCTCCTGTCTCTCGGACCAGGAAGATGTCGGTGCAGAGCTTCAGGATGCGGTCCACGTTGGGCAGCTCCTCGAACATGATGGTGTGAGAGATACCACTGAAGAACTCACGGACGAACTTACCGATGACGAGCACCACGGAGGCGTACAGACCCATGATCCTGAAGGAGAGGAAGAGATAAGGAGATACTGTAATTGTGCCTTCAGAAAGTATGCATACTCCTTGACATATTCCACATGTTGTTTACAGTCTAAATTCAACATTACATTTCTTTTTTCTCTCACCCAACTACAAACAATACCCAATAATTGCAAAGTGAAAACTTGTTTTTAGATTTTTTTTTTATGTTTTGAAAATGAAATACACAAATATCTAATTTACAAAAGTTCTGAGTCTTTCTGGGTATGTCTCTAAGTGATTTGAAGACCTGGATTGTACAATATTTGCACATTATTACTGAAAAAATTATTCAAGCTCTGTCAAGTCGGTTGTTGATTGAGCCATTTTCAAGTATTGCCGTAGATTTTCAAGCCAATTTAAGTCCAAACTGGAACTAGGCCACTAAGGAAAAGTCAATGTCATCTTGGTAAGCAACACCAGTGTATATTTGGCCTTGTGTTTTGGGTTATTGTCCTGCTGAAAGGTGAATTTGTCTCCCAGTGTCTGTTGGAAAGCAGACTGAACCAGGTTTCCCTCTAGGACTTTGCCTAGCTCTATTCCGTTTCTTTTTATCCAAAAAAAAAAGCTCCATAGTCCTTGCCGAGGACAAGCATACACATAACATGATGCAGCCACCACCATGTTTGAAAATATGAAGTGGTACTCAATGATGTGTTGTGTTGGATTTGACACAAACATAACGCTTTGTATTCATGACTTAAAGTTAGTTTTATTTTAGTGCCTTGTTGAAAACAGGATGTATGTTTTGGAATATTTTTATTCTGTACAGGCTTCCTTCTTTTCACTCTGTCAATTAGGTTATTATTGTGGAGTAAATACAATGGTATTGATCCATCCTCAGTTTTATCCAATCACAGCCATACAACTCAGTAACTCTTTTAAAGTCACCATTGACCTCATGGTGAAATCCCTGAGAGGTTTCCTTCCTCTCCGGCAACTGAGTTAGGAAGGACGCCTGTATCTTTGTAGTGACTGGGTGTATTGCTACACCATCCAAAGTGTAATTAATAACTACACCATGCTCAAAGGGATATTCAATGTCTGCTTTTTTCCACCACCCATCTACCAATAGGTGCCCTTCTTTGTGAGGCATTGGAAAACCTTTGTGGATGAATCTGTTTGAAATTCACTGATCAATTGAGGGACCTTACAGATATAATATGTGTGGATTACAGAGATGAGGTAGTCATTAAAAAATCTACTTATTATGTGACTTGTTAAACACATTTTTACTCCTGAAATTATTTAGGCGTGCCATAGCAAAGGGGTTGAATATTCAAGACAAGATTCAAGATATTTCAGCTTTTCATTTTTGATTAATTTGTAAAAAAATATAGAAAAACATATTTCCACTTTGATGATTGAAGGCACCGTATATATACACTACATGGCCAAAAGTATATGGACACCTGCTCATCAAACATCTCATTCCAAAATCATGGGCATTAATATGAAGTTGGTCCCTCCTTTGTTGCTATAACAACCTCCACTCTTCTGGGAAGGCTTTGCTATAGATGTTGAAACATTGCTGCGGGAACATCAGCCATAAGAGCATTAGTGAAGTCGGGCACTGATGTTGGGCGATTAGGTCTGGCTCGCATTTGGCGTTCCAATTCATCCCAAAGGTGTTTGACGGGGTTGGTTGAGGTCAGGGCTCTGTGCAGGCCAGTCAAGTTCTTCCACACTGATCTCGACAAACCATTTCTGTACGGCCCTTGCTTTGTGCACGGGAGCATTGTCATGCTGAAACAGGAAAGGGCCTTCTCCAAACTGTTGCCACACAGTTGGAAGCACAGAATCGTCTATAATGTCATTGTATTCTGTAGCTTTAAGATTTCCCTTCACTGGAACTAAGGGCCCTAGCCTGAACCATGAAAAACAGCCCCAGATCATTATTCCTCTTCCACCAAACTTTACAGTATGTACTTTGCATTTGTGCAGGTAGAGTTCTCCTGGCATCCGCCAAACCCAGATTCCACCGTCGGACTGCCAGATGGTGAAGCGTGATTCATCACTCCAGAGAACGTGTTTCTACTGTTCCAGAGTCCAATGGCGGCGAGCTTTACACCACTCCAGCCGACGCTTGGCATTGTGCATGGCGATCTTAGGCTTGTGTGTGGGTGCTCGGCCATAGAAACCCATTTCATGAAGCTCCCGACAAACAGTTCTTGTGCTGACGTTGCTTCCAGAGGCATTTTGTAACTCTGTAGTGAGTGTTGAAACCGAGGATAGACTATTTTTTACCCGTTTCAGCACTCTGCAGTCCCGTTCTGTGAGCTCGTGTGGTCTACCACTTCGCAGGCTGAGCCGTTGTTGCTCCTAGATGTTTACACTTCACAGTAACAGCACTTACAGTTGACCGGGGGGCAGCTCTAGACTGGCATATATTTGACAAACTGACTTGTTGGAAAGGTGGCATCTTATGACGGTGCCACGTTTCAAGTCACTGAGCTCTTCAGTAAGGTCATTCTATAGGGAGGGAACTGACAGCTAGCTGATAGGGAGGACACTGACACTGTCAGCTAGCTGATAGGGAGGACACTGACAGCTAGCTGATAGGGAGGACACTGACACTGACAGCTAGCTGATAGGGAGGGAACTGACACTGACAGCCAACTGATAGGGAGGACACTGACAGCTAGCTGATAGGGAGGACACTGACAGCTAGCTGATAGGGAGGACACTGACACTGACAGCCAACTGATAGGGAGGACACTGACAGCTAGCTGATAGGGAGGACACTGACAGCCAACTGATAGGGAGGACACTGACAGCTAGCTGATAGGGAGGACACTGACAGCTAGCTGATAGGGAGGACACTGACAGCTAGCTGATAGGGAGGACACTGACAGCTAGTTGATAGGGAGGACACTGACAGCTAGCCGATAGGGAGGACACTGACACTGACAGCTAGCCGATAGGGAGGACACTGACACTGACAGCCAGCTGATAGGGAAGACACTGACAGCTAGCTGATAGGGAGGACACTGACAACTAGCTGATAGGGAGGACACTGACAACTAACTGATAGGGAGGACACTGACACTGACAGCCAGCTGATAGGGAGGACACTGACACTGACAGCCAGCTGATAGGGAGGACACTGACACTGACAGCTAGCTGATAGGGAGGACACTGACACTGACAGCTAGCTGATAGGGAGGACACCAGCTGATAGGAGGACACTGACACTGACAGCCAGCTGATAGGGAGGACACTTTCTTTATCAATAGTGTTAAAACAAAAATGTTGGGCTGATGAGAAAATGATGGGCTAGCTAGCAAACACTGCCAAGGTAGAGATTTCACACGTGTGTTAGGTGTGATTTCATGTGATGCTATGCTATGTTTGTTCTACTCACCCGTATCCAGCCAGAAAGCCCAGACTAGGAGGGCTGACCTGATCGCTGAAGACATAGAGCTCCAGCCCAGCGTTGTACAGATTCTTGGGGCTACGAACGTTGATCTTTCCCGGACTAGTCTGGTTCACGATCCACCACTCCTGGACCCCCTCTGAGTCGTTATGTAAACGCTCCAATGCCAAAGTGATGGATACTTCCTCTGGAGGAATAGAATAGAATGGAATGTAATACCATTGTGTTTTTAATATTCATAAACACGTCTATAAGACAATAAGTAGAATAATGAGTAGAATAAGAAAAACTTTAGTCCACACAATGTGGAAAAGGTGCCTTTTGGCTTCAAAATAACATGACTGACAACAAACACAGCTCGATTCTATAGCGCGATATTAAATTTAAAGGTAATTTCCAATTGAGCGTTTACCGTGAATGCAGTCTCCACAAACGCGGGAACATTGCCTTTAAATTTCAATTGCACTATAGCGCAAAACTTCCACGATACGGGTTGATTCAAGCCCTCCGCTATAACACTACTGACAACAAGCAGATAACACAATAACGACAAGATGATTGACAACTAACAACATTACAACATAACCATCATGAAAGTCAGATATAAAGATAAGTGTTAGACTTAATGTCTTGTTTTTAAATGTATTTTATTGTATATTTGTGTAAAGTGTATTGAGATGTTTACATGCAGCTTTACCTGTAGACAGCTGTTCTATGGGTTTGGCCTCAGAGTCAGTAGGGGCTCGGAGATACCGTTGGAAGCCATGTTTTATCACCCTGGCAACAGAGGAATTACAACAGGCTGTTACTAACATCCGGGAAGGGGAATACAGTCACTAATACAAATCCATGAATTAAAAACTCACACTCCATCTTTTCTGGTCCCATTGAGCAGTAGGAATAGCTCCAGCTTGGTCTTATCATCCAGAAACATCACCTTCTTCCCCGTAGAAAACTCAGCCTTCGCTCCCAGAGTCGGGTTCCTGTTTCAGACAATAAAGAACATCTAGAATCTTGGCCTGATCATTCGCTGCATACATAGTCTGACTTGGCCATCATTTGTATTTGTATTTATTATGGATCCCCATTAGTTCCTGCCAAGGCAGCAGCTACTCTTCCTGAGGTTTATTATGGATCCCCATTAGTTCCTGTCAAGGAAGCGGCTACTCTTCCTGGGGTTTATTATGGATGCCCATTAGTTCCTGTCAAGGCAGCAGCTACTCTTCCTGGGGTTTATTATGGATCCCCATTAGTTCCTGCCAAGGCAGCAGCTACTCTTCCTGAGGTTTATTATTGATCCCCATTAGTTCCTGTCAAGGAAGCGGCTACTCTTCCTGGGGTTTATTATGGATCCCCATTAGTTCCTGCCAAGGAAGCGGCTACTCTTCCTGGGGTTTATTATGGATCCCCATTAGTTCCTGCCAAGGAAGCGGCTACTCTTCCTGGGGTTTATTATGGATCCCCATTAGTTCCTGCCAAGGCAGCAGCTACTCTTCCTGGGGTTTATTATGGATCCCCATTAGTTCCTGCCAAGGAAGCGGCTACTCTTCCTGGGGTTTATTATGGATCCCCATTAGTTCCTGCCAAGGTAGCAGCTACTCTTCCTGGGGTTTATTATGGATCCCCATTAGTTCCTGCCAAGGAAGCGGCTACTCTTCCTGGGGTTTATTATGGATCCCCATTAGTTCCTGCCAAGGCAGCAGCTACTCTTCCTGGGGTTTATTATGGATCCCCATTAGTTCCTGCCAAGGCAGCAGCTACTCTTCCTGGGGTTTATTATGGATCCCCATTAGTTCCTGCCAAGGAAGCGGCTACTCTTCCTGGGGTTTATTATGGATCCCCATTAGTTCCTGCCAAGGCGGCAGCTACTCTTCCTGTGGTTTAGTATGGATCCCCATTAGTTCCTGCCAAGGAAGCGGCTACTCTTCCTGGGGTTTATTATGGATCCCCATTAGTTCCTGCCAAGGCAGCAGCTACTCTTCCAGGGGTTTATTATGGATCCCCATTAGTTCCTGCCAAGGAAGCGGCTACTCTTCCTGGGGTTTATTATGGATCCCCATTAGTTCCTGAAAAGGCAGCGGCTACTCTTCCTGGGGTTTATTATGGATCCCCATTAGTTCCTGTCAAGGCAGCAGCTACTCTTCCTGGGGTTTATTATGGATCCCCATTAGTTCCTGTCAAGGCGGCAGCTACTCTTCCTGGGGTTTATTATGGATCCCCATTAGTTCCTGCCAAGGAAGCGGCTACTCTTCCTGGGGTTTATTATGGATCCCCATTAGTTCCTGCCAAGGCAGCAGCTACTCTTCCTGGGGTTTATTATGGATCCCCATTAGTTCCTGAAAAGGCAGCGGCTACTCTTCCTGGGGTTTATTATGGATCCCCATTTAGTTCCTGCCAAGGCAGCAGCTACTCTTCCTGGGGTTTATTATGGATCCCCATTAGTTCCTGCCAAGGCAGCAGCTACTCTTCCTGGGGTTTATTATGGATGACCATTAGTTCCTGCCAAGGCAGCAGCTACTCTTCCTGGGGTTTATTATGGATCCCCATTAGTTCCTGCCAAGGCAGCAGCTACTCTTCCTGGGGTTTATTATGGATCCCCATTAGTTCCTGTCAAGGCAGCAGCTACTCTTCCTGGGGTTTATTATGGATCCCCATTAGTTCCTGTCAAGGCAGGAGCTACTCTTCCTGGGGTTTATTATGGATCCCCATTAGTTCCTGTCAAGGCAGCAGCTACTCTTCCTGGGGTTTATTATGGATCCCCATTAGTTCCTGTCAAGGCAGCAGCTACTCTTCCTGGGGTTTATTATGGATCCCCATTAGTTCCTGTCAAGGCAGCAGCTACTCTTCCTGGGGTTTATTATGGATCCCCATTAGTTCCTGTCAAGGCAGCAGCTACTCTTCCTGGGGCCCAGCAAGAACAAAAACACATTAAGGCATCACAGAAAATCAAAGAGAATATCATATAACATAGAATATGTACAATACCACCATACAACAATACAATGTACGTGTCTGTAGAATACGTGTGCTAGCGTGTGTGTGTGTCCCTGTCTGTGTGTGTAAGACATGGATTGTTTTAGGGGCCACACAAAGGGGAAGTTGCTAGGATATTTGAGGCATTATCAAGTGCTTGTCAAATTATGAATGAGAGACTGATGAAGTGTGTGCATCCAGCGCAAAAAAAACAAAAAACAGAGCGTCTTTTTTCAAATCATCATTAGAGTCACATCATGCAGCCTTAGAATGTATAAAACATCTAAATATAAGCCCAACGGTTGTATCACAACTAAAGTTACATAAATAACTCTAAATTAAGAACATAGGAGGACCTGTTTCTTTGTTAACCAACACAGAAAAGCCACGTGCGCACTCCCTCAAATAGTTTTATATTTTATGTTCACTTGTATTCTTCATACTATAAAAGAATGCCACGGAATTCTAAGCAAATCTTGTCTGCTAAATGAACTAGTGTTGCTCACAGCCATATGGCATAGCCAGATTAGGGCCTAAAATAAGGATAACTCAGAGCATCTGTTCTTCTGAAATAGACTACTCGTCAGGCCTCGGCCGGCTCGTCAGGCTCCCGCGCCTCAGCCGGCTCGTCAGGCTCCCGCGCCTCGGCCGGCTCGTCAGGCTCCCGCACCTCGGCCGGCTCGTCAGGCTCCCGCGCCTCGGCCCAGTTCGTCAGGCTCCCGCGCCTCGGCCGGCTCGTCAGGGTCCTGCACCCCCATTCCTGGTCCTCGGGACCGTCCCTCTGGAGCTACGCATCAGGGAGGGGGTACTGACACGTATACTCCCTCTCCGGTGCTCAAGGTCATAAGGCTGCTCATTATTACGCACACCTGTCACCATCGTTACACGCATCAGCTCCTCATCAGACTCACCTGGACTCAATCACCTGCCTGATTATCTTCCCTATCACTAGTCACTCCCTTTGGTTCTTTCCCTAGGTGTTATTGTTTCTGTTTATATGTTTCATATCTGTACGCTACTCGTGTTTGTTTTGTTCCATGTTAGTTTATTTATACAATTATTCACTTCTGATACTTGCTTCCTGAATCCCAGCGTACACGTTACACCAATAAATGAGTTTATATATAGAGCGTGCGACTCTCTTTATTTTTTATAGTCTTTAGACTTGTCTAAAATAAATAATGGATTTATTGTTATGGTGTAGGCTATATTACAAGGATTTATTTGACTTTTTCCAATGTAGATGTTCCAAGGTCTGCATCAGTGGCTTGTAGTGCAATGATGTGCAATGATATGCAATGATGTGTGTAACAGTATAGCTTCCGTCCCTCTCCTTTCCCCAACCTGGGCTCGAACCAGGGACCCTCTGCACACATCAACAGTCACCCTCGAAGCATCATTACACATCGCTCCACAAAAGCCGCGGCCCTTGCAGAGCAAGGGGAACCACTACTTCAAGGTCTCAGAGCGAGTGACGTCACCGATCGAAACACTATTGGCGCGCACCACCGCTAACTAGCTAGCCGTTTCACATCGGTTACATGTCCAATGCTGTGCAATGCTGTGCAATGCTGTGCAATGATGTGCAATGCTGTGCAATGATGTCCAATGTGTACTTCACTACTCTACCCTACTCTACTCTACTCTACTCTACTCTACTCTACTCTACTCTACTCTACTCTACTCTACTCTACTCTACTCTACTCTACTCTACTCTACTCTACTCTACTCTACTCTACTTTACTCTACTTTACTCTACTCTACTCTACTCTACTCTACTTTACTTTACTTTACTTTGCTCTACACTACAGTAATGGGGGACTGTTCTTACTGTTGGATAGACCAAGCTACAGTAATGGGGGACTGTTCTTACCATTGGATAGACCAAGCTACAGTGATGGGGGACTGTTCTTACCGTTGGATAGACCAAGCTACAGTAATGGGGGACTGTTATTACCGTTGGATAGACCAAGCTACAGTAATGGGGGACTGTTCTTACCGTTGGATAGACCAAGCTACAGTGATGGGGGACTGTTATTACCGTTGGACATACCAAGCTACAGTGATGGGAGACTGTTCTTACCGTTGGAAAGACCAAGCTACAGTGATGGAACTGTTCTTACCGTTGGACAGACCAAGCTACAGTGATGGGAGACTGTTCTTACCGTTGGATAGACCAAGCTACAGTGATGGGGAACTGCTCCTTGGAGCTGAGCATCTTCATGATGTTCGTTCTACTGGGAGGACTGATGGTCCACAGACTGTTAGAGCTGCCCTCCAACTCAGCTATGGTCAGGTCCTCTGGCATGTAGGATTCCAACCACTGCATCGCTTCCTGTACAGAGGACAGGAGGGACGAGAATATTGTCTACGTGTTACAATGGAGATTTACCCTGTGCTCGTCCCACCCATCCCAGTGGGACAACACATATAGTAGTTGCATAAAATACTTAACCGTGCACTTACAGGGTCGCTGAGGTATGACCTCATGAATGTGTTATGGAATTCATGATTGGAGACGTCTCTGAGCTGGTTCTGCTGAGCACTCATTGTGAAGATGGGCTGGAAAAGATGGACTTAGTTAGAGAACTCATCTCTGATGTAAACTGTTTTAGCATGGACAGTTGGCTATAAATCGCCAATATTAGCTTTACAATAATAATAATAATAAGTAAATGGACTATTTCACAATGGGTGCTGGGTGCTGTCACAAACGCCACAATGGCACAGCTACATTGATGAGTTCTCTAACTATCTCTATGGGCTGGAAAACACAATTTAGGATGGCATCTACAGAACAGCAAGTCACAAAAACAGGTTGGGTCAATTCCAATTTACCCATAATGCACAACTAATGTCCCACTAGACTGGACTGTCTGTCTGACTGACGGACAGACAGATTAATCTCGAACCCGAGCAACTGATGGACCTATCAGTAGCAGAGCCTTAGTTCTGTTACAGTACCTGGAACCCGGCCAGGGTGATGGAGAAGGAGACGTCCAGTGGTTTGTTGACCACCCCCACCACAGACTTGACCAGAGACATGAAGAGTAGAGGGAACCAGATGATACAGATCAGAAGCATGACGATCATCCCTCCCATCCCATACTTCACCACCGGCTTCTTCGCCTGGCCCCGCGGCTGGGGGTATCTCTGGAGGGGGAAGGGGAGAGCAGGACTATAGTTATGGGCTGAGGATACCACTGGAGAGGAGAGGACTATAGTTATGGACTGAGGATACCACTGGAGAGGAGAGGACTATAGTTATGGACTGAGGATACCACTGGAGAAGAGAGGAGGACTATAGTTATGGGCTGAGGATACCACTGGAGAGGAGAGGAGGACTATAGTTATGGACTGAGGATACCACTGGAGAGGAGGACTATAGTTATGGACCGAGGATACCACTGGAGAGGAGGACTATAGTTATGGACTGAGGATACCACTGGAGAAGAGGACTATAGTTATGGACTGAGGATACCACTGGAGAGGAGAGGAGGACTGTAGTTATGGACTGAGGATACCACTGGAGAGGAGGACTATAGTTATGGACTGAGGATACCACTGGAGAGGAGAGGACTATAGTTATGGACTGAGGATACCACTGGAGAGGAGAGGACTATAGTTATGGACTGAGGATACCACTGGAGAGGAGGACTATAGTTATGGACTGAGGATACCACTGGAGAGGAGGACTATAGTTATGGACTGAGGATACCACTGGAGAGGAGGACTATAGTTATGGGCTGAGGATACCACTGGAGAGGAGGACTATAGTTATGGACTGAGGATACCACTGAAGAGGAGGACTATAGTTATGGACTGAGGATACCACTGGAGAGGAGAGGAGGACTATAGTTATGGACTGAGGATACCACTGGAGAGGAGGACTATAGTTATGGACTGAGGATACCACTGGAGAGGAGAGGAGGACTATAGTTATGGACTGAGGATACCACTGGAGAGGAGGACTATAGTTATGGGCTGAGGATACCACTGGAGAAGAGAGGAGGACTATAGTTATGGACTGAGGATACCACTGGAGAAGAGAGGAGGACTATAGTTATGGACTGAGGATACCACTGGAGAGGAGGACTATAGTTATGGACTGAGGATACCACTGGAGAGGAGGACTATAGTTATGGACTGAGGATACCACTGGAGAGGAGGACTATAGTTATGGACTGAGGATACCACTGGAGAGGAGAGGACTATAGTTATGGACTGAGGATACCACTGGAGAGGAGAGGAGGACTATAGTTATGGACTGAGGATACCACTGGAGAGGAGAGGAGGACTATAGTTATGGGCTGAGGATACCACTGGAGAGGAGAGGACTATAGTTATGGACTGAGGATACCACTGGAGAGGAGAGGACTATAGTTATGGACTGAGGATACCACTGGAGAGGAGAGGACTATAGTTATGGACTGAGGATACCACTGGAGAGGAGAGGACTATAGTTATGGACTGAGGATACCACTGGAGAAGAGAGGAGGACTATAGTTATGGACTGAGGATACCACTGGAGAGGAGAGGAGGACTATAGTTATGGACTGAGGATACCACTGGAGAGGAGGACTATAGTTATGGACTGAGGATACCACTGGAGAGGAGAGGAGGACTATAGTTATGGACTGAGGATACCACTGGAGAGGAGAGGAGGACTATAGTTATGGACTGAGGATACCACTGGAGAGGAGAGGAGGACTATAGTTATGGACTGAGGATACCACTGGAGAGGAGAGGACTATAGTTATGGACTGAGGATACCACTGGAGAGGAGAGGACTATAGTTATGGACTGAGGATACCACTGGAGAGGAGAGGAGGACTATAGTTATGGACTGAGGATACCACTGGAGAGGAGAGGAGGACTATAGTTATGGACTGAGGATACCACTGGAGAGGAGAGGAGGACTATAGTTATGGGCTGAGGATACCACTGGAGAGGAGAGGAGGACTATAGTTATGGACTGAGGATACCACTGGAGAGGAGGACTATAGTTATGGGCTGAGGATACCACTGGAGAGGAGGACTATAGTTATGGACTGAGGATACCACTGGAGAGGAGAGGAGGACTATAGTTATGGACTGAGGATACCACTGGAGAGGAGAGGCGGACTATAGTTATGGACTGAGGATACCACTGGAGAGGAGAGGCGGACTATAGTTATGGACTGAGGATACCACTGGAGAAGAGAGGAGGACTATAGTTATGGACTGAGGATACCACTGGAGAAGAGAGGAGGACTATAGTTATGGACTGAGGATACCACTGGAGAGGAGAGGAGGACTATAGTTATGGACTGAGGATACCAATGGAGAGGAGGACTATAGTTATGGACTGAGGATACCACTGGAGAGGAGGACTATAGTTATGGACTGAGGATACCACTGGAGAGGAGAGGACTATAGTTATGGACTGAGGATACCACTGGAGAGGAGAGGAGGACTATAGTTATGGACTGAGGATACCACTGGAGAGGAGAGGAGGACTATAGTTATGGACTGAGGATACCACTGGAGAGGAGGACTATAGTTATGGACTGAGGATACCACTGGAGAGGAGGACTATAGTTATGGACTGAGGATACCACTGGAGAGGAGGACTATAGTTATGGACTGAGGATACCACTGGAGAGGAGGACTATAGTTATGGACTGAGGATACCACTGGAGAGGAGGACTATAGTTATGGACTGAGGATACCACTGGAGAGGAGAGGCAGACTATAGTTATGGACTGAGGATACCACTGGAGAGGAGGACTATAGTTATGGGCTGAGGATACCACTGGAGAAGAGGACTATAGTTATGGACTGAGGATACCACTGGAGAGGAGGACTATAGTTATGGGCTGAGGATACCACTGGAGAAGAGGACTATAGTTATGGACTGAGGATACCACTGGAGAGGAGGACTATAGTTATGGACTGAGGATACCACTGGAGAGGCGGACTATAGTTATGGACTGAGGATACCACTGGAGAGGAGAGGAGGACTATAGTTATGGACTGAGGATACCACTGGAGAGGAGGACTATAGTTATGGACTGAGGATACCACTGGAGAGGCGGACTATAGTTATGGACTGAGGATACCACTGGAGAGGAGAGGAGGACTATAGTTATGGACTGAGGATACCACTGGAGAGGAGGACTATAGTTATGGGCTGAGGATACCACTGGAGAAGAGAGGAGGACTATAGTTATGGACTGAGGATACCACTGGAGAAGAGAGGAGGACTATAGTTATGGACTGAGGATACCACTGGAGAGGAGGACTATAGTTATGGACTGAGGATACCACTGGAGAGGAGAGGCAGACTATAGTTATGGACTGAGGATACCACTGGAGAGGAGGACTATAGTTATGGGCTGAGGATACCACTGGAGAAGAGGACTATAGTTATGGACTGAGGATACCACTGGAGAGGAGGACTATAGTTATGGACTGAGGATACCACTGGAGAGGAGAGGAGGACTATAGTTATGGACTGAGGATACCACTGGAGAGGAGGACTATAGTTATGGACTGAGGATACCACTGGAGAGGAGAGGCAGACTATAGTTATGGACTGAGGATACCACTGGAGAGGAGGACTATAGTTATGGGCTGAGGATACCACTGGAGAAGAGGACTATAGTTATGGACTGAGGATACCACTGGAGAGGAGAGGACTATAGTTATGGACTGAGGATACCACTGGAGAGGAGGACTATAGTTATGGACTGAGGATACCACTGGAGAGGAGAGGACTATAGTTATGGACTGAGGATACCACTGGAGAAGAGAGGAGGACTATAGTTATGGACCGAGGATACCACTGGAGAAGAGAGGAGGACTATAGTTATGGACCGAGGATACCACTGGAGTGGACAGGACAATAGTTATGGACTGAGGATACCACTGGAGAGGAGGACTATAGTTATGGACTGAGGATACCACTGGAGAGGAGGACTATAGTTATGGGCTGAGGATACCACTGGAGAGGAGGACTATAGTTATGGACTGAGGATACCACTGAAGAGGAGGACTATAGTTATGGACTGAGGATACCACTGGAGAGGAGAGGAGGACTATAGTTATGGACTGAGGATACCACTGGAGAGGAGGACTATAGTTATGGACTGAGGATACCACTGGAGAGGAGAGGAGGACTATAGTTATGGACTGAGGATACCACTGGAGAGGAGGACTATAGTTATGGACTGAGGATACCACTGGAGAGGAGAGGACTATAGTTTATGGACTGAGGATACCACTGGAGAGGAGAGGAGGACTATAGTTATGGGCTGAGGATACCACTGGAGAAGAGAGGAGGACTATAGTTATGGACTGAGGATACCACTGGAGAGGAGGACTATAGTTATGGACTGAGGATACCACTGGAGAGGAGGACTATAGTTATGGACTGAGGATACCACTGGAGAGGAGGACTATAGTTATGGACTGAGGATACCACTGGAGAGGAGAGGACTATAGTTATGGACTGAGGATACCACTGGAGAGGAGAGGAGGACTATAGTTATGGACTGAGGATACCACTGGAGAGGAGAGGAGGACTATAGTTATGGGCTGAGGATACCACTGGAGAGGAGAGGACTATAGTTATGGACTGAGGATACCACTGGAGAGGAGAGGACTATAGTTATGGACTGAGGATACCACTGGAGAGGAGAGGACTATAGTTATGGACTGAGGATACCACTGGAGAGGAGAGGACTATAGTTATGGACTGAGGATACCACTGGAGAAGAGAGGAGGACTATAGTTATGGACTGAGGATACCACTGGAGAGGAGAGGAGGACTATAGTTATGGACTGAGGATACCACTGGAGAGGAGGACTATAGTTATGGACTGAGGATACCACTGGAGAGGAGAGGACTATAGTTATGGACTGAGGATACCACTGGAGAGGAGGACTATAGTTATGGACTGAGGATACCACTGGAGAGGAGAGGAGGACTATAGTTATGGACTGAGGATACCACTGGAGAGGAGAGGAGGACTATAGTTATGGACTGAGGATACCACTGGAGAGGAGAGGAGGACTATAGTTATGGACTGAGGATACCACTGGAGAGGAGAGGACTATAGTTATGGACTGAGGATACCACTGGAGAGGAGAGGACTATAGTTATGGACTGAGGATACCACTGGAGAGGAGAGGAGGACTATAGTTATGGACTGAGGATACCACTGGAGAGGAGAGGAGGACTATAGTTATGGACTGAGGATACCACTGGAGAGGAGAGGAGGACTATAGTTATGGGCTGAGGATACCACTGGAGAGGAGAGGAGGACTATAGTTATGGACTGAGGATACCACTGGAGAGGAGGACTATAGTTATGGGCTGAGGATACCACTGGAGAGGAGGACTATAGTTATGGACTGAGGATACCACTGGAGAGGAGAGGAGGACTATAGTTATGGACTGAGGATACCATTGGAGAGGAGAGGCGGACTATAGTTATGGACTGAGGATACCACTGGAGAGGAGAGGCGGACTATAGTTATGGACTGAGGATACCACTGGAGAAGAGAGGAGGACTATAGTTATGGACTGAGGATACCACTGGAGAAGAGAGGAGGACTATAGTTATGGACTGAGGATACCACTGGAGAGGAGAGGAGGACTATAGTTATGGACTGAGGATACCAATGGAGAGGAGGACTATAGTTATGGACTGAGGATACCACTGGAGAGGAGGACTATAGTTATGGACTGAGGATACCACTGGAGAGGAGAGGACTATAGTTATGGACTGAGGATACCACTGGAGAGGAGAGGAGGACTATAGTTATGGACTGAGGATACCACTGGAGAGGAGAGGAGGACTATAGTTATGGACTGAGGATACCACTGGAGAGGAGGACTATAGTTATGGACTGAGGATACCACTGGAGAGGAGGACTATAGTTATGGACTGAGGATACCACTGGAGAGGAGAGGAGGACTATAGTTATGGACTGAGGATACCACTGGAGAGGAGGACTATAGTTATGGACTGAGGATACCACTGGAGAGGAGAGGCAGACTATAGTTATGGACTGAGGATACCACTGGAGAGGAGGACTATAGTTATGGGCTGAGGATACCACTGGAGAAGAGGACTATAGTTATGGACTGAGGATACCACTGGAGAGGAGGACTATAGTTATGGACTGAGGATACCACTGGAGAGGCGGACTATAGTTATGGACTGAGGATACCACTGGAGAGGAGAGGAGGACTATAGTTATGGACTGAGGATACCACTGGAGAGGAGGACTATAGTTATGGGCTGAGGATACCACTGGAGAAGAGAGGAGGACTATAGTTATGGACTGAGGATACCACTGGAGAAGAGAGGAGGACTATAGTTATGGACTGAGGATACCACTGGAGAGGAGGACTATAGTTATGGACTGAGGATACCACTGGAGAGGAGAGGCAGACTATAGTTATGGACTGAGGATACCACTGGAGAGGAGGACTATAGTTATGGGCTGAGGATACCACTGGAGAAGAGGACTATAGTTATGGACTGAGGATACCACTGGAGAGGAGGACTATAGTTATGGACTGAGGATACCACTGGAGAGGAGAGGAGGACTATAGTTATGGACTGAGGATACCACTGGAGAGGAGGACTATAGTTATGGACTGAGGATACCACTGGAGAGGAGAGGCAGACTATAGTTATGGACTGAGGATACCACTGGAGAGGAGGACTATAGTTATGGGCTGAGGATACCACTGGAGAAGAGGACTATAGTTATGGACTGAGGATACCACTGGAGAGGAGAGGACTATAGTTATGGACTGAGGATACCACTGGAGAGGAGGACTATAGTTATGGACTGAGGATACCACTGGAGAGGAGAGGACTATAGTTATGGACTGAGGATACCACTGGAGAAGAGAGGAGGACTATAGTTATGGACCGAGGATACCACTGGAGTGGACAGGACAATAGTTATGGACTGAGGATACCACTGGAGAGGAGGACTGTAGTTATGGACTGAGGATACCACTGGAGAGGAGAGGACTGTAGTTATGGACTGAGGATACCACTGGAGAGGAGAGGCAGACTATAGTTATGGACTGAGGATACCACTGGAGAGGAGGACTATAGTTATGGGCTGAGGATACCACTGGAGAAGAGGACTATAGTTATGGACTGAGGATACCACTGGAGAGGAGGACTATAGTTATGGACTGAGGATACCACTGGAGAGGCGGACTATAGTTATGGACTGAGGATACCACTGGAGAGGAGAGGAGGACTATAGTTATGGACTGAGGATACCACTGGAGAGGAGGACTATAGTTATGGACTGAGGATACCACTGGAGAGGCGGACTATAGTTATGGACTGAGGATACCACTGGAGAGGAGAGGAGGACTATAGTTATGGACTGAGGATACCACTGGAGAGGAGGACTATAGTTATGGACTGAGGATACACTGGAGAGGCGGACTATAGTTATGGACTGAGGATACCACTGGAGAGGAGAGGAGGACTATAGTTATGGACTGAGGATACCACTGGAGAGGAGGACTATAGTTATGGGCTGAGGATACCACTGGAGAAGAGAGGAGGACTATAGTTATGGACTGAGGATACCACTGGAGAAGAGAGGAGGACTATAGTTATGGACTGAGGATACCACTGGAGAGGAGGACTATAGTTATGGACTGAGGATACCACTGGAGAGGAGAGGCAGACTATAGTTATGGACTGAGGATACCACTGGAGAGGAGGACTATAGTTATGGGCTGAGGATACCACTGGAGAAGAGGACTATAGTTATGGACTGAGGATACCACTGGAGAGGAGGACTATAGTTATGGACTGAGGATACCACTGGAGAGGAGAGGAGGACTATAGTTATGGACTGAGGATACCACTGGAGAGGAGGACTATAGTTATGGACTGAGGATACCACTGGAGAGGAGAGGCAGACTATAGTTATGGACTGAGGATACCACTGGAGAGGAGGACTATAGTTATGGGCTGAGGATACCACTGGAGAAGAGGACTATAGTTATGGACTGAGGATACCACTGGAGAGGAGAGGACTATAGTTATGGACTGAGGATACCACTGGAGAGGAGGACTATAGTTATGGACTGAGGATACCACTGGAGAGGAGAGGACTATAGTTATGGACTGAGGATACCACTGGAGAAGAGAGGAGGACTATAGTTATGGACCGAGGATACCACTGGAGAAGAGAGGAGGACTATAGTTATGGACCGAGGATACCACTGGAGTGGACAGGACAATAGTTATGGACTGAGGATACCACTGGAGAGGAGGACTATAGTTATGGACTGAGGATACCACTGGAGAGGAGGACTATAGTTATGGGCTGAGGATACCACTGGAGAGGAGGACTATAGTTATGGACTGAGGATACCACTGAAGAGGAGGACTATAGTTATGGACTGAGGATACCACTGGAGAGGAGAGGAGGACTATAGTTATGGACTGAGGATACCACTGGAGAGGAGGACTATAGTTATGGACTGAGGATACCACTGGAGAGGAGAGGAGGACTATAGTTATGGACTGAGGATACCACTGGAGAGGAGGACTATAGTTATGGGCTGAGGATACCACTGGAGAAGAGAGGAGGACTATAGTTATGGACTGAGGATAACACTGGAGAGGAGGACTATAGTTATGGACTGAGGATACCACTGGAGAGGAGGACTATAGTTATGGACTGAGGATACCACTGGAGAGGAGGACTATAGTTATGGACTGAGGATACCACTGGAGAGGAGAGGACTATAGTTATGGACTGAGGATACCACTGGAGAGGAGAGGAGGACTATAGTTATGGACTGAGGATACCACTGGAGAGGAGAGGAGGACTATAGTTATGGGCTGAGGATACCACTGGAGAGGAGAGGACTATAGTTATGGACTGAGGATACCACTGGAGAGGAGAGGACTATAGTTATGGACTGAGGATACCACTGGAGAGGAGAGGACTATAGTTATGGACTGAGGATACCACTGGAGAGGAGAGGACTATAGTTATGGACTGAGGATACCACTGGAGAAGAGAGGAGGACTATAGTTATGGACTGAGGATACCACTGGAGAGGAGAGGAGGACTATAGTTATGGACTGAGGATACCACTGGAGAGGAGGACTATAGTTATGGACTGAGGATACCACTGGAGAGGAGAGGACTATAGTTATGGACTGAGGATACCACTGGAGAGGAGGACTATAGTTATGGACTGAGGATACCACTGGAGAGGAGAGGAGGACTATAGTTATGGACTGAGGATACCACTGGAGAGGAGAGGAGGACTATAGTTATGGACTGAGGATACCACTGGAGAGGAGAGGACTATAGTTATGGACTGAGGATACCACTGGAGAGGAGAGGACTATAGTTATGGACTGAGGATACCACTGGAGAGGAGAGGAGGACTATAGTTATGGACTGAGGATACCACTGGAGAGGAGAGGAGGACTATAGTTATGGACTGAGGATACCACTGGAGAGGAGAGGAGGACTATAGTTATGGGCTGAGGATACCACTGGAGAGGAGAGGAGGACTATAGTTATGGACTGAGGATACCACTGGAGAGGAGGACTATAGTTATGGGCTGAGGATACCACTGGAGAGGAGGACTATAGTTATGGACTGAGGATACCACTGGAGAGGAGAGGAGGACTATAGTTATGGACTGAGGATACCATTGGAGAGGAGAGGCGGACTATAGTTATGGACTGAGGATACCACTGGAGAGGAGAGGCGGACTATAGTTATGGACTGAGGATACCACTGGAGAAGAGAGGAGGACTATAGTTATGGACTGAGGATACCACTGGAGAAGAGAGGAGGACTATAGTTATGGACTGAGGATACCACTGGAGAGGAGAGGAGGACTATAGTTATGGACTGAGGATACCAATGGAGAGGAGGACTATAGTTATGGACTGAGGATACCACTGGAGAGGAGGACTATAGTTATGGACTGAGGATACCACTGGAGAGGAGAGGACTATAGTTATGGACTGAGGATACCACTGGAGAGGAGAGGAGGACTATAGTTATGGACTGAGGATACCACTGGAGAGGAGAGGAGGACTATAGTTATGGACTGAGGATACCACTGGAGAGGAGGACTATAGTTATGGACTGAGGATACCACTGGAGAGGAGGACTATAGTTATGGACTGAGGATACCACTGGAGAGGAGAGGAGGACTATAGTTATGGACTGAGGATACCACTGGAGAGGAGGACTATAGTTATGGACTGAGGATACCACTGGAGAGGAGAGGCAGACTATAGTTATGGACTGAGGATACCACTGGAGAGGAGGACTATAGTTATGGGCTGAGGATACCACTGGAGAAGAGGACTATAGTTATGGACTGAGGATACCACTGGAGAGGAGGACTATAGTTATGGACTGAGGATACCACTGGAGAGGCGGACTATAGTTATGGACTGAGGATACCACTGGAGAGGAGAGGAGGACTATAGTTATGGACTGAGGATACCACTGGAGAGGAGGACTATAGTTATGGGCTGAGGATACCACTGGAGAAGAGAGGAGGACTATAGTTATGGACTGAGGATACCACAGGAGAAGAGAGGAGGACTATAGTTATGGACTGAGGATACCACTGGAGAGGAGGACTATAGTTATGGACTGAGGATACCACTGGAGAGGAGAGGCAGACTATAGTTATGGACTGAGGATACCACTGGAGAGGAGGACTATAGTTATGGGCTGAGGATACCACTGGAGAAGAGGACTATAGTTATGGACTGAGGATACCACTGGAGAGGAGGACTATAGTTATGGACTGAGGATACCACTGGAGAGGAGAGGAGGACTATAGTTATGGACTGAGGATACCACTGGAGAGGAGGACTATAGTTATGGACTGAGGATACCACTGGAGAGGAGAGGCAGACTATAGTTATGGACTGAGGATACCACTGGAGAGGAGGACTATAGTTATGGGCTGAGGATACCACTGGAGAAGAGGACTATAGTTATGGACTGAGGATACCACTGGAGAGGAGAGGACTATAGTTATGGACTGAGGATACCACTGGAGAGGAGGACTATAGTTATGGACTGAGGATACCACTGGAGAGGAGAGGACTATAGTTATGGACTGAGGATACCACTGGAGAAGAGAGGAGGACTATAGTTATGGACCGAGGATACCACTGGAGAAGAGAGGAGGACTATAGTTATGGACCGAGGATACCACTGGAGTGGACAGGACAATAGTTATGGACTGAGGATACCACTGGAGAGGAGGACTATAGTTATGGACTGAGGATACCACTGGAGAGGAGGACTATAGTTATGGGCTGAGGATACCACTGGAGAGGAGGACTATAGTTATGGACTGAGGATACCACTGAAGAGGAGGACTATAGTTATGGACTGAGGATACCACTGGAGAGGAGAGGAGGACTATAGTTATGGACTGAGGATACCACTGGAGAGGAGGACTATAGTTATGGACTGAGGATACCACTGGAGAGGAGAGGAGGACTATAGTTATGGACTGAGGATACCACTGGAGAGGAGGACTATAGTTATGGGCTGAGGATACCACTGGAGAAGAGAGGAGGGACTATAGTTATGGACTGAGGATACCACTGGAGAGGAGGACTATAGTTATGGACTGAGGATACCACTGGAGAGGAGGACTATAGTTATGGACTGAGGATACCACTGGAGAGGAGGACTATAGTTATGGACTGAGGATACCACTGGAGAGGAGAGGACTATAGTTATGGACTGAGGATACCACTGGAGAGGAGAGGAGGACTATAGTTATGGACTGAGGATACCACTGGAGAGGAGAGGAGGACTATAGTTATGGGCTGAGGATACCACTGGAGAGGAGAGGACTATAGTTATGGACTGAGGATACCACTGGAGAGGAGAGGACTATAGTTATGGACTGAGGATACCACTGGAGAGGAGAGGACTATAGTTATGGACTGAGGATACCACTGGAGAGGAGAGGACTATAGTTATGGACTGAGGATACCACTGGAGAAGAGAGGAGGACTATAGTTATGGACTGAGGATACCACTGGAGAGGAGAGGAGGACTATAGTTATGGACTGAGGATACCACTGGAGAGGAGGACTATAGTTATGGACTGAGGATACCACTGGAGAGGAGAGGACTATAGTTATGGACTGAGGATACCACTGGAGAGGAGGACTATAGTTATGGACTGAGGATACCACTGGAGAGGAGAGGAGGACTATAGTTATGGACTGAGGATACCACTGGAGAGGAGAGGAGGACTATAGTTATGGACTGAGGATACCACTGGAGAGGAGAGGACTATAGTTATGGACTGAGGATACCACTGGAGAGGAGAGGACTATAGTTATGGACTGAGGGATACCATGGAGAGGAGAGGAGGACTATAGTTATGGACTGAGGATACCACTGGAGAGGAGAGGAGGACTATAGTTAATGGACTGAGGATACCACTGGGAGG
This sequence comes from Oncorhynchus kisutch, assembly GCF_002021735.2. NCBI lineage: Eukaryota > Metazoa > Chordata > Actinopteri > Salmoniformes > Salmonidae > Oncorhynchus > Oncorhynchus kisutch. The sequence goes on along the minus strand of NC_034203.2, from coordinate 46,346,407 downwards.
AGAGGAGGACTATAGTTATGGGTGAGGATACCACTGGAGAGGAGAGGAGGACCTATAGTTATGGACTGAGGATACCACTGGAGAGGAGGACTATAGTTATGGGCTGAGGATACCACTGGAGAGGAGGACTATAGTTATGGATGAGGATACCACTGGAGAGGAGAGGAGGACTATAGTTATGGACTGAGGATACCATTGGAGAGGAGAGGCGACTATAGTTATGGACTGAGGATACCACTGGAGAGGAAGAGGCGGACTATAGTTATGGACTGAGGATACCACTGGAGAAGAGAGGAGGACTATAGTTATGGACTGAGGATACCACTGGAGAAGGAGGAGGACTATAGTTATGGACTGAGGATACCACTGGAGAGGAGAGGAGGACTATAGTTATGGACTGAGGATACCACTGGAGAGGAGGACTATAGTTATGGACTGAGGATACCACTGGAGAGGAGGACTATAGTTATGGACTGAGGATACCACTGGAGAGGAGAGGACTATAGTTATGGACTGAGGATACCACTGGAGAGGAGAGGAGGACTATAGTTATGGACTGAGGATACCACTGGAGAGGAGAGGAGGACTATAGTTATGGACTGAGGATACCACTGGAGAGGAGGACTATAGTTATGGACTGAGGATACCACTGGAGAGGAGGGACTATAGTTATGGACTGAGGATACCACTGGAGAGGAGAGGAGGACTATAGTTATGGACTGAGGATACCACTGGAGAGGAGGACTATAGTTATGGACTGAGGATACCACTGGAGAGGAGAGGCAGACTATAGTTATGGACTGAGGATACCACTGGAGAGGAGGACTATAGTTATGGGCTGAGGATACCACTGGAGAAGAGGACTATAGTTTATGGACTGAGGATACCACTGGAGAGGAGGACTATAGTTTGGACTGAGGATAACCACTGGAGAGGCGGACTATAGTTATGGACTGAGGATACCACTGGAGAGGAGAGGAGGACTATAGTTATGGACTGAGGATACCACTGGAGAGGAGGACTATAGTTATGGCTGAGATACCACTGGGAGAAGAGAGGAGGACTATAGTTATGGACTGAGGATACCACTGGAGAAGAGAGGAGGACTATAGTTATGGACTGAGGATACCACTGGAGAGGAGGACTATAGTTATGGACTGAGGATACCACTGGGAGAGGAGAGGCAGACTATAGTTATGGACTGAGGATACCACTGAGAGGAGGACTATAGTTATGGGCTGAGGGATACCACTGGAGAAGAGGACTATAGTTATGGACTGAGGTATACACTGGAGAGGAGGACTATAGTTATGGATGAGGATACACTGGGGAGAGGAGGACTATAGTTATGGACTGAGGATACCCACTTGGAGAGGAGACTATAGTTATGGACTGAGATACCACTGGAGAGGAGGACTATAGTTATGGACTGAGGATACCACTGGAGAGGAGGACTATAGTTATGGACTGAGGATACCACTGGAGAGGAGGACTATAGTTATGGACTGAGGATACCACTGAGAGAGAGGAGGACTATAGTTATGGACTGAGGATACCACTGGAGAGAGAGGACTATAGTTATGGACTGAGGATACCACTGGAGAGGAGGACTATAGTTATGGACTGAGGATACCACTGGAGAGAGAGGACTATAGTTATGGACTGAGGATACCACTGAGAGAGAGGAGGACTATAGTTATGGACTGAGGATACCACTGGAGAGGAGGACTATAGTTATGGACTGAGGATACCACTGGAGAGGAGAGGAGGACTATAGTTATGGACTGAGGATACCACTGGAGAGAGAGGACTATAGTTATGGACTGAGGATACCACTGGAGAGGAGAGGCAGACTATAGTTATGGACTGAGGATACCACTGGGAGAGGAGGACTATAGTTATGGACTGAGGATACCACTGGAGAGGAGGGACTATAGTTATGGGCTGAGGATACCACTGGGAAGAGGGAGGACTATAGTATGGACTGAGGATACCACAGGAGAAGAGAGGAGGACTATAGTTATGGGACTGAGGATACCACTGGAGAGGAGGACTATAGTTATGGACTGAGGATACCACTGGAGGGGGGGACTATAGTTATGGACTGAGGATACACTGGAGAGGAGGACTATAGTTATGGACTGAGGATACACTGGAGAGAGAGGCTATAGTTATGGACTGGAGATACCACTGGAGAGGAGAGGACTATAGTTATGGACTGAGGATACCACTGGAGAGAGAGGAGGCTATAGTTATGGACTGAGGATACCACTGGAGAGGAGGACTATAGTTATGGACTGAGGATACCACTGGAGAGGAGAGGAGACATAGTTATGGACTGAGATACCACTGGAGAGGAGGACTATAGTTATGGACTGAGGATACCACTGGAAGGAAGCAGGACTATAGTTATGGGACTGAGGATACCACTGGAGAGGAGGACTATAGTTATGGACTGAGGATACCACTGGAGAAGGAGGACTATAGTTATGGACTGAGGATACCACTGGAGAGGAGAGACTATTAGTTATGGACTGAGGATACCACTGGAGGAGAGGAGGACTATAGTTATGGACTGAGGATACCACTGGAGAGGAGGACTATAGTTATGGACTGAGGATACCACTGGAGAGGAGAGGAGGACTATAGTTATGGACTGAGGATACCACTGGAGAAGAGGGAGGACTATAGTTAATGGGCTGAGGATACCACTGATGGACGAGGACTATAGTTATGGACTGAGGATACCACTGTAGAGGAGGGACTATAGTTATGGGACTTGAGGATACCACTGGAGAGGAGGACTATAGTTATGGACTGTGGATACCACTGGAGAGGAGAGGGACTATAGTTATGGGACTGAGGATACCACTGGAGAAGTAGGCAGGGACTATAGTTATGGACCTGAGGATACCACTGGAGAAGAGAGGAGGACTATAGTTATGGACCCGAGGGATACCACTGGGAGTGGAAGGACCTATAGTTATGGACTGAGGATACCACTGGGACGAGGAGAGGAGACTATAGTATTGACTGAGGAGTAACCACTGGAGAGGAGGACTATAAGTTATGGGCTGAGGATACCCACTGGAGAGAAGAAGAGGGACTATAGTTATGGACTGAGGATACACTGAAGAGGCAGGATATAGTTATTGGACTGAGGATACCACTGGAGAGGAGAGGGACTATAGTTATGGACCTGAGGATACCACTGGAGAGGAGGGCTATAGTTATGGACTGAGGATACCACTGGGAGAGAGAGAGGACTATAGTTATGGACTGAGGATACCACCTGGAGAGGAGAGGACTATAGTTATGGACTTGAGGATACCACTGGAAGAGGAGAGGACTATAGTTATGGACTGAGGATACCACTGGAGAGGAGGACTATCGTTATGGACTGAGGATACCACTGAGAAGAGGAGGACTATAGTTAGGACTGAGGGATACCACTGGAGAGGAGGGAGCCTCTTAGGTATGGACTGAGGATACCACTGGAGAGGAGGACTATAGTATGGACTGAGGATACCACTGGAGAGGAGAGGAGGACTATAGTTATGGACTGAGGATACCACTGGAGAGGAGGACTATAGTTATGGCTGAGGATACCACTGGAGAGGAGAGGACTATAGTTATGGACTGAGGATACCACTGGAGAGGAGAGGACTATAGTTATGGACTGAGGATACCACTGGAGAGAGAGGAGGACTATAGTTATGGACTGAGGATACCACTGGAGAGGAGAGGACTATAGTTATGACTGAGGATACCACTGGAGAGGAGAGGACTATAGTTATGGACTGAGGATACCACGGAGAGGAGAGGAGGACTATATTATGGACTGAGGATACCACTGGAGAGGAGAGGAGGACTATAGTTATGGACTGAGGATACACTGGAGAGGAGAGGAGGACTATAGTTATGGGCTGAGGATACCACTGGAGAGGAGAGGAGGACTATAGTTATGGACTGAGATACCACTGGAGAGGAGGACTATAGTTATGGGCTGAGGATACCACTGGAGAGGAGGACTATAGTTATGGACTGAGGATACCACTGGAGAGGAGAGGAGGACTATAGTTATGGACTGAGGATACCATTGGAGAGGAGAGGCGGACTATAGTTATGGACTGAGGATACCACTGGAGAGGAGAGGCGGACTATAGTTATGGATCTGAGGGATACCACATGAGAAAGAGAGGAGGACTATAGTTATGGACTGATGATACCACTGGAGAAGAGAGGAGGACTATAGTTATGACTGAGGATACCACTGGAGAGGAGAGGAGGACTATAGTTATGGACTGAGGATACCAATGGAGAGGAGGACCTATAGTTATGGACTGAGGATACCACTGGAGAGGAGGACTATAGTTATGGACTGAGGATACCACTGGAGGGAGAGGACTATAGTTATGGACTGAGGATACCACTGGAGAGGAGAGAGGACTATAGTTATGGACTGAGGATACCACTGGAGAGGAGAGGAGGACTATAGTTATGGACTGAGGATACCACTGGAGAGGAGGACTATAGTATGGACTGAGGATACCACTGGAGGAGGACTATAGTTATGGACTGAGGATACCACTGGAGAGGAGAGGAGGACTATAGTTATGACTGAGGATACCACTGGAAAGGGACTATAGTATGGACTGAGGATACCACTGGAGAGGAGAGGCAGACTATAGTTATGGACTGAGGGATACCACTGGAGTGGAGGCAACTATAGTTATTGGCTGAGGATACCACTGGAGAAGAGGACTATAGTTATGGACTGAGGATACCACTGGAGAGGAGGACTATAGTTATGGACTGAGGATACCACTGGAGAGGCGGACTATAGTTATGGACTGAGGATACCACTGGAGAGGAGAGGAGGACTATAGTTATGGACTGAGGATACCACTGGAGAGGAGGACTATAGTTATGGGCTGAGGATACCACTGGAGAAGAGAGGAGGACTATAGTTATGGACTGAGGATACCACTGGAGAAGAGAGGAGGACTATAGTTATGGACTGAGGATACCACTGGAGAGGAGGACTATAGTTATGGACTGAGGATACCACTGGAGAGGAGAGGCAGACTATAGTTATGGACTGAGGATACCACTGGAGAGGAGGACTATAGTTATGGGCTGAGGATACCACTGGAGAAGAGGACTATAGTTATGGACTGAGGATACCACTGGAGAGGAGGACTATAGTTATGGACTGAGGATACCACTGGAGAGGAGAGGAGGACTATAGTTATGGACTGAGGATACCACTGGAGAGGAGGACTATAGTTATGGACTGAGGATACCACTGGAGAGGAGAGGCAGACTATAGTTATGGACTGAGGATACCACTGGAGAGGAGGACTATAGTTATGGGCTGAGGATACCACTGGAGAAGAGGACTATAGTTATGGACTGAGGATACCACTGGAGAGGAGAGGACTATAGTTATGGACTGAGGATACCACTGGAGAGGAGGACTATAGTTATGGACTGAGGATACCACTGGAGAGGAGAGGACTATAGTTATGGACTGAGGATACCACTGGAGAAGAGAGGAGGACTATAGTTATGGACCGAGGATACCACTGGAGTGGACAGGACAATAGTTATGGACTGAGGATACCACTGGAGAGGAGGACTGTAGTTATGGACTGAGGATACCACTGGAGAGGAGAGGACTGTAGTTATGGACTGAGGATACCACTGGAGAGGAGAGGCAGACTATAGTTATGGACTGAGGATACCACTGGAGAGGAGGACTATAGTTATGGGCTGAGGATACCACTGGAGAAGAGGACTATAGTTATGGACTGAGGATACCACTGGAGAGGAGGACTATAGTTATGGACTGAGGATACCACTGGAGAGGCGGACTATAGTTATGGACTGAGGATACCACTGGAGAGGAGAGGAGGACTATAGTTATGGACTGAGGATACCACTGGAGAGGAGGACTATAGTTATGGACTGAGGATTCCACTGGAGAGGAGAGGCAGACTATAGTTATGGACTGAGGATACCACTGGAGAGGAGGACTATAGTTATGGGCTGAGGATACCACTGGAGAAGAGGACTATAGTTATGGACTGAGGATACCACTGGAGAGGAGAGGACTATAGTTATGGACTGGTGATACCACTGGAGAGGAGGACTATAGTTATGGACTGAGGATACCACTGGAGAGGAGAGGACTATAGTTATGGACTGAGGATACCACTGGAGAAGAGAGGAGGACTATAGTTATGGACCGAGGATACCACTGGAGAGGACAGGACAATAGTTATGGACTGAGGATACCACTGGAGAGGAGGACTATAGTTATGGACTGAGGATACCACTGGAGAGGAGAGGACTGTAGTTATGGACTGAGGATACCACTGGAGAGGAGGACTATAGTTATGGACTGAGGATACCACTGGAGAGGAGGACTATAGTTATGGACTGAGGATACCACTGGAGAGGAGAGGAGGACTATAGTTATGGACTGAGGATACCACTGGAGAGGAGAGGAGGACTATAGTTATGGGCTGAGGATACCACTGGAGAAGAGGACTATAGTTATGGACTGAGGATACCACTGGAGAGGAGGACTATAGTTATGGACTGAGGATACCACTGGAGAGGAGGACTATAGTTATGGACTGAGGATACCACTGGAGAGGAGAGGACTATAGTTATGGACTGAGGATACCACTGGAGAGGAGAGGACTATAGTTATGGACTGAGGATACCACTGGAGAGGAGAGGAGGACTATAGTTATGGACTGAGGATACCACTGGAGAGGAGGACTATAGTTATGGACTGAGGATACCACTGGAGAGGAGAGGACTATAGTTATGGACTGAGGATACCACTGGAGAGGAGGACTATAGTTATGGACTGAGGATACCACTGGAGAAGAGAGGAGGACTATAGTTATGGACTGAGGATACCACTGGAGAGGAGAGGAGGACTATAGTTATGGACTGAGGATACCACTGGAGAGGAGAGGAGGACTATAGTTATGGACTGAGGATACCACTGGAGAGGAGAGGACTATAGTTATGGACTGAGGATACCACTGGAGAGGAGGACAATAGTTATGGACTGAGGGCACCTCTGAAATGGCACCCTTGTGCTGTATAAAGTGACCAGGGCCCAAATAGTCCATAGGCAATATGGTGCCAGTGGGTCCTGGTCAAATGTAGTGCACTGTATAGGGAATAGGGTGCCATGGGCTCTGGTGTAAAGTAGTGCACTATATAGGGAATAGGGTGCCATTAGGGTCAAAAGTAGTGCACTGTATAGGGAATAGGGTGCCATTTGGGATGCATCCATAGAGGTATGTGATGTAAGGTGGTTGGTTCGGTGATCACGCTCCCATGATGAGTGGATTGTATCCTCTACTGTCCTCCTCTCCATGGTTATCTAGGTAATCTTGCCTTAGACCTGAAGAGTTGAGCTCCCAGAGCTAAAGTTTCAATCAAATCTAACTTTGCAACACAAATGCAGCTTGTGGAAAATCATATATAAAAACCAGAAGGCAGTGATGGGCTGGTTTTAGCTGAGTGGGCTAAGCTAACACTGGGCCTTCTCTAGGTTTTAGCTGAGTGGGCTAAGCTAACACTGGGCCTTCTCTAGGTTTTAGCTGAGTGGGCTAAGCTAACACTGGGCATTCTCTAGGTTCTAGCTGAGTGGGCTAAGCTAACACTGGGCCTTCTCTAGGTTCTAGCTGAGTGGGCTAAGCTAACACTGGGCCTTCTCTAGGTTTTAGCTGAGTGGGCTAAGCTAACACTGGGCATTTTCTAGGTTTTAGCTGAGTGGGCTAAGCTAACACTGGGCATTCTCTAGGTTCTAGCTGAGTGGGCTAAGCTAACACTGGGCATTCTCTAGGTTCTAGCTGAGTGGGCTAAGCTAACACTGGGCATTCTCTAGGTTCTAGCTGAGTGGGCTAAGCTAACACTGGGCCTTCTCTAGGTTCTAGTTGAGTGGGCTAAGCTAACACTGGGCCTTCTCTAGGTTCTAGCTGAGTGGGCTAAGCTAACACTGGGCCTTCTCTAGGTTCTAGCTGAGTGGGCTAAGCTAACACTGGGCCTTCTCTAGGTTTTAGCTGAGTGGGCTAAGCTAACACTGGGCCTTCTCTAGGTTCTAGCTGAGTGGGCTAAGCTAACACTGGGCCTTCTCTAGGTTCTAGCTGAGTGGGCTAAGCTAACACTGGGCCTTCTCTAGGTTCTAGCTGAGTGGGCTAAGCTAACACTGGGCCTTCTCTAGGTTCTAGCTGAGTGGGCTAAGCTAACACTGGGCCTTCTCTAGGTTCTAGCTGAGTGGGCTAAGCTAACACTGGGCCTTCTCTAGGTTCTAGCTGAGTGGGCTAAGCTAACACATTCTTGTGACGCAGTGGGCAGAGCTCGTGTTCGAACCCTGTTGGTCCCACAGACACATGAACAAGGAGGATACACAACCTACCCTCTCTGACTCCCTCCAGCACTTGAGGACGAAGATGTGAGCGTAGATGTCTTCCACACAGATCCAAGAGGATAAAGACAGAGAGGTGTCGGTCCAGACCCAGTCCATCACCGCACGCAGCTCAGTCAGGAACGGGATCAGACGGAACCTGGAAGGGGAGAACGCACACAAACACACACAGTGTTATGACACTGGCTCTCAAATCACAGCCTATTTCTCAAATACAGTTTAATTGTGACTTGTGTCACAAGTCAAGTCAGATTCCTGGACTCAAGTACACTGGGTCACACTATAAAGGGAATAGAGAGTAATTTGAGATTTACAACACTATACAATAGTGATTTTCTTCTGTATGTTGAATGTGTGAGTTGAATGTCCTACTACACCCTACAGTGTCCTAACTCAATGTTTCCCAAACTTGGGTCCTAATGCAGGGAACCTGGCCAGGTTCCAGGTTCCCTGCTACAACAGATTAAATTAATTTGGCGAGGAACAAGTTTAGAGCAGAGGTTCCCAAACTTTTTCACTCAGGCTCCCCCTTTTCCATAATTTGGGAACACCCCCCCCCCCCCCCCCCCCCCATCCCACACCACGTCTATTCCTATGGGAACAAGCACTGTTCATGACACGAACTGTTCCCTCCCTTCTTGTTGCCAGAGAGAACCTTTTGCAGGTTTAAAAGCTTATTTCCCACCATCCTACACCTTTTGTCATACAATGCAGAGAACATTTTGAAGTGTTAAGGCTCATTTTCTTACAATTCTAAACATTTTGAAGTGTTAAGGCTCATTTTCTTACAATTCTAAACATTTTGAAGTGTTAAGGCTCATTTTCTTACAATTCTAAACATTTTGCCGTGTCTAATGTGTATTCGTTTGATATTTGAGTGACTCAAACATTGCAACAATATCAATCGGCTTTAAAAAAAAAAACTGACATGGGGCTAGTTTATCTGGACATTTCTGACGAGTTATAACTAGTTCTCTAAGTTATAAATGAGCTTTTAAACCGCAGGAAAGTTCCGGATATGCTCTACAGTAGCAGCAGTAGTAAAACTCCTTGCATGCTATTCTTTTACCGTATTCTAAAGTCTGAGTTGTGTTCTGATTTTGAGGGGTCCCTGATGAATCTGTTTTCACAAATTCGGGTCTGTGGCCCCAAAATAAAGCTGGGGAACCCCCTTGTCCTAACTCACCTTAGAAACCAGAAGAGTTGGTCTGTGGTCCCAAAATAAAGCTGGGGAACCCTCTTGTCCTAACTCACCTTAGAAACCAGAAGAGTTGGTCTGTGGCCCCCAAAATAAAGTTTGCGGAACCCCCTGTCCTTACTCACCCTTGAAACAGGAAGTGGTTGACGTAGTTGTTCTGTGGCCCCCAAAATAAAGTTGGGGAACCCCCTTGTCCTAACTCACCCTTGAAACAGGAAGTGGTTGGCGTAGTTGGTCTGTGGCCCCCAAAATAAAGTTGGGGAACCCCCTTGTCCTAACTCAACCTTGAAACAGGAAGAGGTTGGCGTAGTTGGTCTGTGGCCCCCAAAATAAAGTTGGGGAACCCCCTTGTCCTAACTCACCCTTGAAACAGGAAGAGGTTGGCGTAGTTGTAGCTCTTGGTGAGGAAGTTACCCAGGACTCTGGTGGGGTAGCCACAGCGGATCTGATAGGCTGACAATCCAAAGTAGATACACTTGATACAGTACCATAGCTTGGCTACTGTGTTCTCATTGAAACGCCTGCAAAGTGGACAGAGGTATAAATACTGTTAAGCAAGGTTACTAATGACAAACACGAATACTAATGATACATCCTTAATCAATCACGAGGCCCCCTAAGGAGATCTGACCCAGGCCATATATGTTTACAAAATGAACTAATTCAACAACAAATGTATTAAATCAACCCAATAAATCACATGTATTAACTAATTTACTCCACAAGGTGAGTATTAACCTCTCAGTGACTCCGGGCAGGATGAAGAACATCCAGAAGTGGATTCCGTAACTAATTAACCAATTAACAAATCAACATCACAAGGTGAGTATTTACCTATCTGAGAGTCCGGGGAGGATGAAGAACATCCAGAAGTGGATCCCGAACACCAGGATCACCTGGAAGATGACCTTCCCCAGCACTGTCTTCTTGAGGTACAGGGCCCGGTCCACCACCATGGTCCCAAACTGGATCAGTACCATCACCAGGAAGGCTCCGGGAACCTGGTCCTCCGACAGGGACGACGTGATATCTGCTCCCGCTGAGTGTTTCTGACAGAAAGGATTATAAAAGATAAGGTAAATAAGAGGAAGTGATGTCTGCTCCCGCGGAGTGTTTCTAACAGATAAGAAAAGATAAGGTAAGATAAGATAAGAGGAAGTGATGTCTGCCCTCGCTGAGTGATTCTGACAGATAAGAAAAGATAAGGTAAGATAAGATAAGAGGAAGTGATGTCTGCCCTCGCTGAGTGATTCTGACAGATAAGAAAAGATAAGGTAAGATAAGATAAGAGGAAGTGATGTCTGCCCTCGCTGAGTGATTCTGACAGATAAGAAAAGATAAGATAAGGTAAGATAAGAGGAAGTGATGTCTGCCCTCGCTGAGTGATTCTGACAGATAAGAAAAGATAAGATAAGGTAAGATAAGAGGAAGTGATGTCTGCTCCCATGGAGTTTCTGACAGATAAGAAAAGATAAATGTTCAAGTAACTGTCAACATTTCAACAAATTTTCACTAACTCTAACCCTAGTGGGGATAGGGTTAGTGGATAGCTCTAACCCTAGTGGGGATAGGGTTAGTGGATAGCTCTAACCCTAGTGGGGATAGGGTTAGTGGATAGCTCTAACCCTAGTGGGGATAGGGTTAGTAGATAGCTCTAACCCTAGTGGGGATAGGGTTAGTGGATAGCTCTAACCCTAGTGGGGATAGGGTTAGTGGATAGCTCTAACCCTAGAGGGGATAGGGTTAGTGGATAGCTCTAGCCCTAGAGGGGATAGGGTTAGTGGATAGCTCTAACCCTAGAGGGGATATGGTTAGTGGATAGCTCTAGCCCTAGAGGGGATAGGGTTAGTGGATAGCTCTAGCCCTAGAGGGTATAGGGTTAGTGGATAGCTCTAGCCCTAGAGGGGATAGGGTCAGTGGATAGCTCTAACCCTAGTGGGGATAGGGTTAGTGGATAGCTCTAACCCTAGAGGGGATAGGGTTAGTGGATAGCTCTAACCCTAGTGGGGATAGGGTTAGTGGATAGCTCTAACCCTAGAGGGGATAGGGTTTGTGGATAGCTCTAGCCCTAGAGGGGATAGGGTTAGTGGATAGCTCTAACCCTAGTGGGGATAGGGTTAGTGGATAGCTCTAGCCCTAGAGGACAGTATATACCCCAACAGAGACTAGACAGACCCCAACAGAGACTAGACATATCCCAACAGAGACTAGACATACTGCAACAGAGACTAGACTTACTCCAACAGAGACTAGACATACTGCAACAGAGACTAGACATACTGCAACAGAGACTAGACATACTGCAACAGAGACTAGACATACTGCAGCAGAGACTAGACATACTGCAACAGAGACTATACATACCCCAACAGACTAGACATATCCCAACAGAGACTAGACATACCCCAACAGACTAGACATATCCCAACAGAGACTAGACATACCCCAACAGAGACTAGACATACCCCAACAGAGACTAGACATACCCCAACAGAGACGAGACATACCCCAACAGAGACTAGACATACCCCAACAGAGACTAGACATACCCCAACAGAGACTAGATATACTGCAACAGAGACTAGACATACTGCAACAGAGACTATACATACTGCAACAGAGACTATACATACCCCAACAGAGACTAGACATACTGCAACAGAGACTAGACATACTGCAACAGAGACTAGACATACCCCAAAAGAGACTAGACATACCCCAAAAGATGACTAGACATATCCCAACAGAGACTAGACAGACCCCAAAAGATGACTAGACATATCCCAACAGAGACTAGACATACTGCAACAGAGACTAGACAGACCCCAAAAGATGACTAGACATACCCCAACAGAGACTAGACATACTGCAACAGAGACTAGACAAACTGCAACAGAGACTAGACATACTCCAACAGAGACTAGACACACTGCGACAGAGACTAGACATACTGCAACAGAGACTAGACATACTGCAACAGAGACTAGACATACTGCAACAGAGACTATACATACCCCAACAGAGACACACTGCAACAGAGACTAGACAGACCCCAACAGAGACTAGACATACTCCAACAGAGACTAGACACACTGCAACAGAGACTAGACATACTGCAACAGAGACTAGACATACTGCAACAGAGACTAGACATACTGCAACAGAGACTATACATACCCCAACAGAGACTAGACACACTGCAACAGAGACTAGACAGACCCCAACAGAGACTAGACATACTGCAACAGAGACTATACATACCCCAACAGAGACACACTGCAACAGAGACTAGACAGACCCCAACAGAGACTAGACATACTCCACCAGAGACTAGACACACTGCAACAGAGACTAGACATACTGCAACAGAGACTAGACATACTGCAACAGAGACTAGACATACTGCAACAGAGACTATACATACCCCAACAGAGACTAGACACACTGCAACAGAGACTAGACAGACCCCAACAGAGACTAGACATACTGCAACAGAGACTAGACATACTGCAACAGAGACTAGACATACTGCAACAGAGACTAGACAGACCCCAACAGAGACATACTGCAACAGAGACTAGACAGACCCCAACAGAGACTAGACAGACCCCAACAGAGACTAGACATACTGCAACAGAGACTAGACATACCCCAACAGAGACTAGACATACTGCAACAGAGACTAGACATACTCCAACAGAGACTAGACATACCCCAACAGAGACTATACATACCCCAACAGAGACTAGACATACTGCAACAGAGACTAGACACACTGCAACAGAGACTAGACACACTGCAACAGAGACTAGACATACTGCAGCAGAGACTAGACATACCTCAAAAGAGACTAGACATACCTCAAAAGAGACTAGACATACCTCAAAAGAGACTAGACATACCTCAAAAGAGACTAGACATACCCCAAAAGAGACTAGACATACCCCAAAAGAGACTAGACATACCTCAAAAGAGACTAGACTAGACATACCCCAAAAGAGACTAGACTAGACATACTGCAAAAGAGACTAGACATACCCCAAAAGAGACTAGACATACCTCAAAAGAGACTAGACTAGACATTCCCCAAAAGAGACTAGACATAACCCAAAAGAGACTAGACTAGACATACCCCAACAGAGACTAGACAGACCCCAACAGAGACTAGACACACTGCAACAGAGACTAGACATACTGCAACAGAGACTAGACATACTGCAGCAGAGACTAGACATACTGCAACAGAGACTAGACATACCCCAACAGAGACTAGACAGACCCCAACAGAGACTAGACAGACCCCAACAGAGACTAGACATACTGCAACAGAGACTAGACATACTGCAACAGAGACTAGACATACTGCAGCAGAGACTAGACATACTGCAACAGAGACTATACATACCCCAACAGACTAGACATATCCCAACAGAGACTAGACATACCCCAACAGACTAGACATATCCCAACAGAGACTAGACATACCCCAACAGAGACTAGACATACCCCAACAGAGACTAGACATACCCCAACAGAGACGAGACATACCCCAACAGAGACTAGACATACCCCAACAGAGACTAGACATACCCCAACAGAGACTAGACATACCCCAACAGAGACTAGATATACTGCAACAGAGACATACTGCAACAGAGACTAGACATACTGCAACAGAGACTAGATATACTGCAACAGAGACATACTGCAACAGAGACTAGACATACTGCAACAGAGACTATACATACCCCAACAGAGACTAGACATACTGCAACAGAGAATAGACATACTGCAACAGAGACTAGACATACCCCAAAAGAGACTAGACATACCCCAAAAAATGACTAGACATATCCCAACAGAGACTAGACAGACCCCAAAAGATGACTAGACATATCCCAACAGAGACTAGACATACTGCAACAGAGACTAGACAGACCCCAAAAGATGACTAGACATACCCCAACAGAGACTAGACATACTGCAACAGAGACTAGACAAACTGCAACAGAGACTAGACATACCCCAACAGAGACTAGACATACCACAACAGAGACTAGACATACCCCAACAGAGACTAGACATACTGCAACAGAGACTAGACAAACTGCAACAGAGACTAGACATACTGCAACAGAGACTAGACATACTCCAACAGAGACTAGACACACTGCAACAGAGACTAGACATACCCCAACAGAGACTAGATATACTGCAACAGAGACTAGATATACTGCAACAGAGACTAGACATACCCCAACAGAGACTAGATATACTGCAACAGAGACTAGACATACTGCAACAGAGACTATACATACCCCAACAGAGACTAGACACACTGCAACAGAGACTAGACAGACCCCAACAGAGACTAGACATACTGCAACAGAGACTAGACATACTGCAGCAGAGACTAGACATACTGCAGCAGAGACTAGACATACTGCAACAGAGACTAGACATACTGCAACAGAGACTAGACATACCCCAACAGAGACACACTGCAACAGAGACTAGACAGACCCCAAAAGAGACTAGACATACCTCAAAAGAGACTAGACATACCTCAAAAGAGACTAGACATACCCCAAAAGAGACTAGACATACCCCAAAAGAGACTAGACATACCCCAAAAGAGACTAGACATACCCCAAAAGAGACTAGACATACCTCAAAAGAGACTAGACATAACCCAAAAGAGACTAGACTAGACATACCCCAAAAGAGACTAGACTAGACATACTGCAAAAGAGACTAGACATACCCCAAAAGAGACTAGACATACCTCAAAAGAGACTAGACTAGACATTCCCCAAAAGAGACTAGACATAACCCAAAAGAGACTAGACTAGACATACCGCAACAGAGACTAGACTAGACATTCCCCAAAAGAGACTATACATACCCCATAAGAGACTAGACATATCCCAAAAGAGACTAAACTAGGCATACCTCAAAAGAGACTAAACTAGACATACCCCAAAACTAACTAACACAACGTGCAATTGGAACACAGGATGGATGGTTGCTGATAATGGGCCTCTGTACGCCTATGTAGATATTCCATAATAAATCTGCTGTTTCCAGCTACAATAGTGCTTTACAACATTAACAATGTCTACACTGTATTTCTGATCAATTTGATGTTCTTTTTATAGACAAAAAAAAGTGTTTTTCTTTCAAAAACAAAGACATTTCGAAGTGACATCAAACTTTTGAACGGTAGTGTAGGTATCCCAAAAGAGACCAGCATATGTACCCCTAAAGAGACCAGCATACGTACCCCTAAAGAGACCAGCATACGTACCCCAAGAGAGACCAGCATACGTACCCCAAAAGAGACCAGCATACGTACCCTAAAAGAGACCAGCATACGTACCCCAAAAGAGACCAGCATACCTACCCCAACAGAGACCAGCATACGTACCCCAAAAGAGACCAGCATATGTACCCCAAAAGAGACCAGCATACGTACCCCAAAAGAGACCAGCATACGTACCCCAAGAGAGACCAGCATACGTACCCCAAAAGAGACCAGCATGCGTACCCCAAAAGAGACCAACATACGTACCCCAAAAGAGACCAGCATACGTACCCCAAAAGCAGAGAAGCCGAAGACGATGATGATGAAGTCGACGGTGTCGGCCAGGAACATTAGAACATAGACGTCTGTTACAGCGCTGTACTCTGGATGGACCAGGTTGTAGAAGAACTGACGGATGGGCAGGTACACCTTCATGGTCCTGGAGAGACAACGATACAAATACAATCAATCAACCAATCAGTCAGTCGATCAACTAATCAATCATAACTAGTCAATCCCACCTTTTGATAGTGAAGGTCTTGGCTTTGATCATCTGTTCTCTGAGTTTCTCCTTGATCAGCTGTTTCTTAGTCTTCTGCTGCACTGACTCGCTCCCGTCTCTATGGCTACTGTTCCTGGAGATAGTGCTGCCTGGGGAAACCATGGCAATGCATGTTACAACCCTATTGTACTGTACGTAAATTAAGTTAGTAGTAAAATAAGTTAGTATCTAAGTAAACTAAGTCGATAGTAAAGTTAAGTAAAATAAGTTAGTGGCTAAGTAAAGTAAGTTAGTGGCTAAGTAAAGTAAGTTAGAAGTAAAGTAAGTTAGAAGTAAAGTAAAGTAAGTTAGAAGTAAAATAAGTTAGAAGTAAAGTAAAGTAAGTTAGAAGTAAAGTAAAGTAAGTTAGAAGTAAAGTAAGTTAGAAGTAAAGTAAAGTAAGTTAGAAGTAAAATAAGTTAGAAGTAAAGTAAAGTAAGTTAGAAGTAAAGTAAAGTAAGTTAGAAGTAAAGTAAGTTAGAAGTAAAGTAAAGTAAGTTAGAAGTAAAATAAGTTAGAAGTAAAGTAAAGTAAGTTAGTAGTAAAGTAAGTTAGAAGTAAAGTAAAGTAAGTTAGAAGTAAAGTAAGTTAGAAGTAAAGTAAGTTAGAAGTAAAGTAAAGTAAGTTAGAAGTAAAGGAAGTTAGAAGTAAAGTAAGTTAGTGGCTAAGTAAAGTAAGTTAGAAGTAAAGTAAGTTAGAAGTAAAGTAAAGTAAGTTAGAAGTAAAATAAGTTAGAAGTAAAGTAAAGTAAGTTAGAAGTAAAGTAAAGTAAGTTAGAAGTAAAGTAAGTTAGAAGTAAAGTAAAGTAAGTTAGAAGTAAAATAAGTTAGAAGTAAAGTAAAGTAAGTTAGAAGTAAAGTAAAGTAAGTTAGAAGTAAAGTAAGTTAGAAGTAAAGTAAAGTAAGTTAGAAGTAAAATAAGTTAGAAGTAAAGTAAAGTAAGTTAGTAGTAAAGTAAGTTAGAAGTAAAGTAAAGTAAGTTAGAAGTAAAGTAAGTTAGAAGTAAAGTAAGTTAGAAGTAAAGTAAAGTAAGTTAGAAGTAAAGTAAAGTAAGTTAGAAGTAAAGTAAGTTAGAAGTAAAGTAAAGTAAGTTAGAAGTAAAGTAAGTTAGAAGTAAAGTAAGTTAGAAGTAAAGTAAAATAAGTTAGAAGTAAAGTAAAGTAAGTTATAAGTAAAGTAAAATAAGTTATAAGTACAGTAAAGTAAGTTATAAGTAAAGTAAAGTAAGTTATAAGTAAAGTAAAGTAAGTTATAAGTAAAGTAAAGTAAGTTATAAGTACAGTAAAGTAAGTTATAAGTAAAGTAAATAAGTTATAAGTACAGTAAAGTAAGTTATAAGTACAGTAAAGTAAGTTATAAGTAAAGTAAAGTAAGTTATAAGTACAGTAAAGTAAATTATAAGTAAAGTAAAGTAAGTTATAAGTACAGTAAAGTAAGTTATAAGTAAAGTAAAGTAAGTTATAAGTACAGTAAAGTAAGTTAGAAGTAAAGTAAAGTAAGTTATAAGTACAGTAAAGTAAGTTATAAGTAAAGTAAAGTAAGTTATAAGTACAGTAAAGTAAGTTAGAAGTAAAGTAAAGTAAGTTAGAAGTACAGTAAAGTAAGTTATAAGTAAAGTAAAGTAAGTTATAAGTACAGTAAAGTAAGTTAGAAGTAAAGTAAAGTAAGTTAGAAGTAAAGTAAAGTGAGTTAGTGGTAAATTAAAGTAAAGTAAGTTAGTAGTAAAGTAAAGTGAGTTAGTGGTAAAGTAAGTTAGAAGTAAAGTAAAGTAAGTTAGAAGTAAAGTAAAGTGAGTTAGTGGTAAAGTAAGTTAGAAGTAAAGTAAAGTAAGTTAGAAGTAAAGTAAGTTAGAAGTAAAGTAAAGTAAGTTAGAAGTAAAGTAAAGTAAGTTAGAAGTAAAGTAAGTTAGAAGTAAAGTAAGTTAGAAGTAAAGTAAAGTAAGTTAGAAGTCAAGTAAAGTAAGTTAGAAGTAAAGTAAAGTAAGTTAGAAGTAAAGTAAAATAAGTTAGAAGTAAAGTAAGTTAGAAGTAAAGTAAGTTAGAAGTAAAGTAAGTTAGAAGTAAAGTAAAATAAGTTAGAAGTAAAGTAAAGTAAGTTAGAAGTAAAGTAAAATAAGTTATAAGTACAGTAAAGTAAGTTATAAGTAAAGTAAAGTAAGTTATAAGTAAAGTAAAGTAAGTTATAAGTACAGTAAAGTAAGTTATAAGTAAAGTAAAATAAGTTATAAGTACAGTAAAGTAAGTTCTAAGTACAGTAAAGTAAGTTATAAGTAAAGTAAAGTAAGTTATAAGTACAGTAAAGTAAGTTATAAGTAAAGTAAAGTAAGTTATAAGTACAGTAAAGTAAGTTATAAGTAAAGTAAAGTAAGTTATAAGTACAGTAAAGTAAGTTAGAAGTAAAGTAAAGTAAGTTAGTAGTAAAGTAAAGTGAGTTAGTGGTAAAGTAAGTTAGAAGTAAAGTAAAGTAAGTTAGAAGTAAAGTAAGTTAGAAGTAAAGTAAAGTAAGTTAGAAGTAAAGTAAGTTAGAAGTAAAGTAAGTTAGAAGTAAAGTAAAGTAAGTTAGAAGTCAAGTAAAGTAAGTTAGAAGTAAAGTAAAGTAAGTTAGAAGTAAAGTAAAGTAAGTTAGAAGTAAAGTAAAATAAGTTAGAAGTAAAGTAAGTTAGAAGTAAAGTAAGTTAGAAGTAAAGTAAGTTAGAAGTAAAGGAAGTTAGAAGTAAAGTAAAATAAGTTAGAAGTAAAGTAAAGTAAGTTAGAAGTAAAGTAAAATAAGTTATAAGTACAGTAAAGTAAGTTATAAGTAAAGTAAAGTAAGTTATAAGTAAAGTAAAGTAAGTTATAAGTACAGTAAAGTAAGTTATAAGTAAAGTAAAATAAGTTATAAGTACAGTAAAGTAAGTTCTAAGTACAGTAAAGTAAGTTATAAGTAAAGTAAAGTAAGTTATAAGTACAGTAAAGTAAGTTATAAGTAAAGTAAAGTAAGTTATAAGTACAGTAAAGTAAGTTATAAGTAAAGTAAAGTAAGTTATAAGTACAGTAAAGTAAGTTAGAAGTAAAGTAAAGTAAGTTAGAAGTAAAGTAAAGTGAGTTAGTGGTAAAGTAAGTTAGAAGTAAAGTTAAGTAAGTTAGTGGTAAATTAAAGTAAAGTAAGTTAGTAGTAAAGTAAAGTGAGTTAGTGGTAAAGTAAGTTAGAAGTAAAGTAAAGTAAAGTAAGTTAGAAGTAAAGTAAAGTGAGTTAGTGGTAAATTAAAGTAAAGTAAGTTAGTAGTAAAGTAAAGTGAGTTAGTGGTAAAATAAGTTAGAAGTAAAGTTAAGTAATGTAAGTTAGTGGCTAAGTAAAGTGAGTTATGGTAAAGTTAAGTAAAGTAAGTTAGTGGTAAAGTTAAGTAAAGTAAGTTAGTGGCAAAGTAAAGTAAGTTAGGGGCAGAGTAAGGTTGAAGTAAGTTGTTGGCAAAGTAAAGTAAGATAGTGGGTAAATAAAGTAACTAGCATTGTACAGTAAAGTAAACTAAAGTAAATATCTATAGTAAATTAAATAGCTAAGTAAAGTATAGTAAAGCAAATGGCTAAGAAAAGTAAAGTAAATTAAGTAGATAAGTAAAGTACAGTAAAGTAAATTAAAGTAAACTTTGCTCTAACAATTAAAATATATGTCTTAAAAAATGTAAGGCAGTCGACAGGAGGCAAGGTGGAACCATTCTATCCAATGTGATGGACGATACGTGAATGAACAACAGGCACAACCAAAAAAACTAATTCGACAATCTCTTTTGACCTCTATACAAAAACTCCAAGGTTGGTGAGTGAAAAAAAAGAAAAAACGCCACCTGCTGGAGAACATAGATTTTGGCCCAGTTAAACCTCTTTCTTTGCATCTTCCTCTCTGGCTGAGTGGCCCTGTGAGTGAATGATTTAGAGCCATGGGGAAGACTGAGCATCTACCACTATCAGATTAGGGAAGGGATGTTTTAGTTCCCCCACTTTTTATCACCCACCGATTAACTTGTCCTATAGCAGATTCAAATGTTTTCAGCTAGTATTATGTCAATATTTAGCTTTAGAAATGAGCTATGACACACATAGCCAATTAATATAACACGGCTTTGGATTTCACACCCGTCTCAAAAGCGTATGGTTATGAACGTTTGAAACTTTGGATGGAAAATTACTGAGGGTGACAGAGGACAATATTGCCACTTCTATTGGCCATCTCTTCAATCTAAGCCTACAAGAAAGTGTGTGCCCTCAGGCCTGGAGGGAAGTAAAAGTAATTTTGCTGCCCAAGAATAGCAAAGCACCCTTTACTGGCTTAAAACAGCCGACCAATCAGCTTGTTACCAACCCTTAGTAAACCTTTGGAAAAAACAATGCTATTTTACAGTAAACAAAGTAAACAAATTAACAACATATTTTCAGAACATGTACTGCACTTAAAGAAACAACTGGTTATTGAATCAAATCAAATTTATTTATATAGCCCTTCGTACATCAGCTGATATCTCAAAGTGCTGTACAGAAACCCAGCCTAAAACCCCAAACAGCAAGCAATGCAGGTGTAGAAGCACGGCTGAGAGAAATTGATAATAAAATGATTGTGGGAGCTGTTTTGTTAGATTTCAGTGCAGCTTTTGACATTAGTCTGCTGCTGGAAAAACATATGTGTTATGGCTTTACACCCCCTGCTATATTGTGGATTGAGAGTTACCTGTCTGACAGAACACAGAGCCTCTTCAACATAATCCAGGTAGAATCAGGAATTCTCCAGGAATTCCCCAGGGCAGCTGTCTGGGCCCCTTATTTTTTCAATATTTACTACTGACCTGCCACTGGCTCTGAGTAAAGCCTGTGTGTCTAGGTATACTGATGACTCAACACTATACCCGTCAGCTTCCACAGCAAGTTAAATCACTGCAACACTAGACAACGAGGTGCAGTCAGTATTATAATGGTAGCAATAGATAAGTTAGTCCTAAATATTTCAAAAGCTAAAAGCATTGTATTTGGGACAAAACCATTCACTAAACCCTAAACCTAAACTAAATATTGTAATGAATAATGTGGAACTGTCATTGTCAAACATATTGATGCAACAGTAGCTAAGATGGGGAGAGGTCTGTTTATAACAACGCTATCAACAAGGCAGGTCCTACAGGCCCTAGTTTTGTTGCACCTGGACTACTGTCCAGTCCTGTGGTCAGGTGCCACAAAGAGGGACTTAGAAGAATAACAATTGGCTCAGAGCAGAGCAGCACGGCTGGCCCCTTAAATGTACACAGAGAGCTAAAATTAATAATATGCATGTCAATCTCTCCTGGCTCAAAGTAGAGGAGAGATTGACTCCATCACTACTTGTATTTGTGAGAAGTATTGACTTGTTGAATGCACCGAGCTGTCTGTTTGAATGACCAGCACACAGCTTAAACACCCATGCATACCCAACAAGACATGCCACCAGAGGTCTCTTCACAGTCCCCAAGTCCAGAACAGACGATGGGAGGCGCACAGTACTACATAGAGCCATGACTACATGGAACTCTATTCCACAGTACTACATAGACATGACTACATGGAACTCTAATCCACAGTACTACATAGAGCCATGACTACATGGAACTCTATTCCACAGTACTACATAGAGCCATGACTACATGGAACTCTATTCCACAGTACTACATAGAGCCATGACTACATGGAACTCTATTCCACAGTACTACATAGAGCCATGACTACATGGAACTCTATTCCACAGTACTACATAGAGCCATGACTACATGGAACTCTAATCCACAGTACTACATAGAGCCATGACTACATGGAACTCTATTCCACAGTACTACATAGAGCCATGACTACATGGAACTCTAATCTACATCAGGTAACTGATGCAGCAGTAGAATCAGATAAATATAAAATAATATAATATAATATAATAAAATAATTTAATAATATAATATAATATAATAATATAATATAATATAATATAATAATATAATATAATATAATAATATTATAATATAATATAATAATATAATATAATATAATATAATATAATATAATAATATAATAAAATAATATAATAATATAATATAATAAAATAAAATATAATAAAATAATATAATAATATAATAATATAATAATATAATATAATATAATAAAATAATATAATATAATATAATAATATAATATAATATAATATAATATAATAATATAATATAATATAATATAATAATATAATATAATATAATATAATATAATAATATAATAATATAATAAAATAAAATATAATAAAATAATATAATAATATAATATAATATAATAAAATAATATAATAATATAATAATATAATAAAATAAAATAATATAATAATATAATATAATATAATAATATAATATAATAATATAATAATATAATATAATATAATATAATATAATATAATAAAATAATATAATATAATATAATATAATAATATAATATAATAATATAATATAATATAATAATATAATATAATATAATAAAATAATATAATAATATAATATAATATAATAAAATAATATAATAACATAATATAATAAAATACACCTTATAGAACAGCGGGGACTGTGAAGAGACACACACACACACAGGTACAGACACACACACACACAGGTACAGACACACACACACAGGTACAGACACACACACACACACAGGTACAGACACACACACACACACACAGGTACAGACACACACACACACACACACAGGTACAGACACACACACACACACAGGTACAGACACACACACACACACAGGTACAGACACACACACACACAGGTACAGACACACACACACACACACACAGGTACAGACACACACACACACACACACACACACACACACACAGGTACAGACACACACACACACAGGTACAGACACACACACACAGGTACAGACACACACACACACACACACACACACACACAGGTACAGACACACACACACAGGTACAGACACACACACACACACACACAGGTACAGACACACACACACACACACACAGGTACAGACACACACACACACACACACACACACACACACACACACACACACACACACACACACACACACACACACACACACACACACACACACACACACACACAGGTACAGACACACACACAGGTACAGACACACACACACACAGGTACAGACACACACGAAAACATACGCACTATACACAAAGTACGCATGGATTTTGTGTTATAGATATGTGGTAGTTGAATGCTGGCACACACTTAATGTGTTGTAAAATTTGTTGTGAAATGTATTTGAATGTTTTTTAAATGTACAACAGCTTTAAATTTGGCCTTGGCAGCAGTTAATGAGGATCCATAATAAATACAAATACAAAATACAAACTCTACATAGCTGCTCTCTGATGTGAGAGATGTGAGAGATGTGAGAGATGTGAGAGTGATGTGAGAGATGTGAGAGAGATGTGAGAGATGTGAGAGATGTGAGAGATGTGAGAGATGTGAGAGAGATGTGAGAGATGTGAGAGATGTGAGAGATGTGAGAGATGTGAGAGATGTGAGAGATGTGAGAGATGTGAGAGATGTGAGAGTGATGTGTTGTGTTGGATTGGCAAAGAAAGGAACTTTAAATACTGAATAACAAGCGTTATGTTTGGGGCCAATCCAACACATCACTGAGTACCACTCTTTTCAGATTTTCAATCATGGTGGTGGCTGCATCATGTTATGGGTATGCTTGTCATCGGCAAGGACTAGGGAGTTTTTTAGGATAAAAATAAACGGAATAGAGCTAAGCACAGGCAAAATCCTCATGAAAACCTGGTTCAGTCTGCTTTCCAACAGACACTGGGAGACAAATTCACCTTTCAGCAGGACAATAACCCAAAACACAAGGCCAAATATACACTGGTGTTGCTTACCAAGATGGCATTGACTGTTCCTTAGGGGTCTAGCTACAGTTTTTACTTAAATGGGCTTGAAGATCTATGGCAAGACTTGAAAATGGCTGTCTAGCAACCAACTTGACAGAGCTGGAAGAATTTTAAAAAATGACATTATACAATATATATTATATATATATATATTACAATATATATTATTATTATTATCCATGTGTGCAAAGCTGTTAAATATTATATATTTACCCAGAAATACCAAAGGTCAAAGGTGAATCTAACTTGTATTGACACTGGGGTGTGAACACTTACAGTACCAGTCAAAAGTTTGGACACCTACTCATTCCAGGGTTTTTCTTTATTTTGACTATTTTCTACATTGTAGAATAATAATGAAGTCATCAAAACTATGAGATAACACATATGGAATCATGTAGTAACCAAAAAAGTGTTAAACAAATCAAAATATATTTTATGTTTGAGTTTCTTCAAAGTAGCCCCCCTTTGCCTTGATGACAGCTTTGCACACTCTTGGCATTCTCTCAACCAGCTTCATGAGGTAGTCACCTGGAATGCATTTCAATTAACAGGTGTGCCTTATTAAAAGTTATTTGGATTTGTTTAACACTTTTTTGGTTACTACATGATTCCATATGTGTTATTTCATAGTTGTGATGTCTTCACTATTATTATACAATGTAGAAAATAGTACAAATAAAGAAAAACCCTGGAATGAGTAGGTGTGCCCAAACTTTTGACTGGTACCGTATGTAAATTAGATATTTCTTTATTTCATTTTCAACAAATGTGTCATGTTTTCACTTTGTCATTATGGGGTATTGTTTTGGGGTATTGTTTGTAGATGGGTAAAACAAAAAGTCAATTTAATCCATTTTGAAATTAACAAAAATGTGGAATAAGACAAGGGTTATGAATACTTTCTGAAGGCACTTTGACCTAAATTGTACAGTGCTTATTATATTTGAACAGGGATAAGGTAGGCCTACCTCTCAGTGGCATAGGGCAGCTACGTCTCCCTGACTACAATAAAATATTTGTAGACCGAGAGTCGTCCTGTTCTTTCGATTGGTCAAAATGTTTAACCTTATTTTCCCACATATAGACAGACACACCCTATGTGTTTGAATAAAATCAGCTACATGTGCACCTGAGCTTGTCTGATGCTTTAAGCACACAGTCCCACCAGCGTGTTCCCGTGTTTCCTGTGCTCTAGTTTTTGTTTTTTCCTAGTCTTCCCAGTTCTAACCTTTTTCTGCCTGTCCTGACCCTGATCCTGCCTGCCGTACAGTACCTGCCTGACTCTGATTAGGATTATGACTCTTTTCCTCCCTTGATTTACCTTTTGCCTGCCCCTTGAACAATAATAAACTCTGAGACTTCTACTATCCGCCTTCTGTGTCTGCATCTGGGTCGTAGCCTGAGCCGTGATAGAAAGGCGGCAATTCTACACTAAAGATTATGTTTCAGAACCGCAGACAGCGACCCGCAGACCGCGACCCACAGACAGCGACCCGCAGACTGCGACCCGCAGACCGCGACACGCAGACAGCGACCCGCAGACAGCGACCCGCAGACCGCGACCGTATCCAACACAGGAGAAAGCGCATCTATTATAAAATAATATTAGATTTATTAGTGTTTGAACCATAATTTTTTATATAATATAACCATATTCAATTTCAGTATCACATGTCTTAGAGTGATGGACTGTGCCATCCCTGTGATCGCCGCAATGGATCAGTCCACTGAGACAGGAGCCAATCAGACAGTCCTCTTGGGCACCATGAAAAAAAAATGTAATACATGGGACTGCTCGACTAAGGAAGTCTCAGTCAAACAGTGGACTGAATGAGGTACTATCCCTACTGTGAACACAGTTGTTAACTGACTTTTAGATGAACGTCATACTCAGTTATAAGCCGGACAGTCTGATAAGCTGAAGGACAGGAAGCATCAATTCACGTCACAACAGGTCGAGGGTTTTTTGTTTTGGAACAATGCAGCAAAATAAATGACAAAAAAACGTTAGTAGTCACGGCGATTTGTGACGTTAGAATAGCTTTTCTTATTGATGCTTCATTTGGATCGGTTTGGGCTCCCGCAGACCCACGCAACTCACATTTGAACCAGGGACAGATCGGTAAATCTTTACATCCCTACTAAGTAAAGTATGGAGCTTTATTAAAATAAAGTCAATCGTAAAGTACTGTAAAGTACTGTAAAGTGCTGTAAAATACTGTAAAGTAAAGGCTAAGTCAAGTCAAATAGTTTTCCTGACCTCTCTTGGAGCGTACAGAGTGGACTGAGCGGTGAGAGATATGAGACCCTCCACTGGAGCTCTTTCTTCTCTGGTAGGTCTGCTGCTGTTGCTGGAGGTTGTGCATGGGGACGTGTACAGAGTCCACGGAGGTGCCCATGCCCAGGTTTATAGACCTGAGGGTCTGTGTGGACCCCTTCCTCTCGCGGGGGGTGGAAGGGACAGGAGTGGCCTCCATCTCCCTCCTCTCATCGTCCTCTGACTCAGTGTCCCTGCGGAGGATCTCCTTCTTGGTGTCCTTAAGGTTGTCTTCGTCCCATAGACCATGACACTATGGCAGGACAGTACAAAGAAGAGACACAAGGTTAATGCTCTGTACCAAACCAAGTGACGGCAGGTAGAGGAGAGGTAAGGTATGATGGAACTTTGAACAAACAAACAATTACATTGTTTTAAGAGTTGTAAGCAATGACTCTCGATCGTATCAATCGGCAAACCAAAATCACAACATGATAGTCCCTTATGAACACAATACAATCCACTACACTATGCACTATACAATACACCATACTATACACCATACTATACACTATACACTATACACCATACTATACACTATACACTATACACTACACTATACACTATACACTATAATATACACTATACACCGTACTATACACTATACACTATACACCGTACTATACACTATACACCATACTATACACTATACACCATACTATACACTATACACTATACACTATACACTATACACCGTACTATACACTATACACCATACTATACACTATACACCATACTATACACTATACACTATACTATACACTATACACTATACTATACTATACACTATACACCATACTATACTATACACTATACACTATACACCGTACTATACACTATACACCACACTATACACTATACACCATACTATACACTATACACTATACACCATACTATACACTATACACTATACACCATACTATACACTATACACTATACTATACACTATACACCATACTATACACTATACTATACACTATACACCATACTATACACTATACACCATACTATACACTATACACTATACACCATACTATACACTATACGATACACTATACACCATACTATACACTATACACTATACTATACACTATACTATACAATATACGCCATACTATACACTATACACTATACTATACACTATACACTATACACCGTACTATACACTATACACCATACTATACACCGTACTATACACTATACACTATACTATAAACTATACACTATACACCATACTATACACTATACACCATACTATACACTATACTATGCACTATACCATACTATACACCGTACTATACACTATACACCATACTATACACTATACACCATACTATACACTATACACCATACTATACACTATACACCATACTATGCACTATACACCATAC
Organism: Oncorhynchus kisutch; assembly: GCF_002021735.2. Classification (NCBI taxonomy): domain Eukaryota; kingdom Metazoa; phylum Chordata; class Actinopteri; order Salmoniformes; family Salmonidae; genus Oncorhynchus; species Oncorhynchus kisutch. Next base: position 46,318,255 of record NC_034203.2, on the reverse strand, counting down.
TATACACCGTACTATACACTATACACTATACTATACACTATACACCATACTATACACCGTACTATACACTATACACCATACTATACACTATACACCATACTATACACCGTACTATACACTATACACTATACTATACACTATACACCATACTATACACCATACTATACACCATACTATACACTATACACTATACTATACACTATACACCATACTATACACTATACACTATACACCATACTATACACTATACACCATACTATACACTATACACAACACAATACACCATACTATACACTATACACTATACTATACACTATACACCATACTATACACCATACTATACACCATACTATACACTATACACAATACTATACACTATACTATACACTATACACCATACTATACACTATACACCATACTATACACTATACACTATACAATACACTATGCACCATACTATACACTATACACAGTACTATACACTATACACCATACTATACACTATACACTATACAATACACCATACTATACACTATACACCGTACTATACACTATACACTATACAATACACCACACTATACACTATACACTATACTATACACTATACACCGTACTATACACTATACACTATACAATACACCAAACTATACACCATACTATACATTATACACCATACTATACACTATACACCATACTATACACTATACAATACACCATACTATACACTATACACCATACTATATCGTGCTTCTACACCTGCATTGCTTGCTGTTTGGGGTTTTAGGCTGGGTTTCTGTACAGCACTTTGAGATATCAGCTGATGTACGAAGGGCTATATAAATAAATTTGATTTGATTTGATTTGATACTATACACTATACACTATACACTATACACCATACTATACACTATACTATACACTATACACCATACACTATACACTATACTATACACTATACACCATACTATACACTATACACTATACAATACACCATACTATATAATATACAACATACTATACACCATACTATACACTATACACCATACGCCATACTATACACTATACACTATACTATACACTATACACTATACTATACACTATACACCATACTATACACTATACACCGTACTATACACTATACACCATACTATACACTATACTATACACTATACACCATACTATACACTATACTATACACTATACACCATACTATACACTATACTATACACTATACACCATACTATACACTATACACCATACTATACACTATACACTATACTATACACTATACACTATACTATACACTATACACTATACTATACACTATACTATACACTATACACCATACTATACACTATACACCATACTATACACTATACAACGTACTATACACTATACACCATACTATACACCGTACTATACACTATACACTATACTATACACTATACACCATACTATACACTATACACCATACTATACACTATACTATGCACTATACACCATACTATACACCGTACTATACACTATACACCATACTATACACTATACACCATACTATACACTATACTATGCACTATACACCATACTATACACCGTACTATACACCATACTATACACTATACACTATACTATACAATATACACCATACTATACACTATACACTATACTATACACTATACTATACACTATACACCATACTATACACTATACACTATACACCATACTATACACTATACACCATACTATACACTATACACCATACTATACACCATACTATACACTATACACCATACTATACACCGTACTATACACTATACACTATACCATACACTATACACCATACTATACACTATACACCATACTATACACCATACTATACACTATACACTATACTATACACTATACACCATACTATACACCATACTATACACTATACACTATACACCATACTATACACTATACACCATACTATACACTATACACAATACAATACACCATACTATACACTATACACTATACTATACACTATACACCATACTATACACTATACACAATACTATACACTATACTATACACCATACTATACACTATACACTATACACCATACTATACACTATACACTATACACTATACAATACACTATACACAATACTATACACTATACACAGTACTATGCACTATACACCATACTATACACTATACACTATACTATACACTATACACCGTACTATACACTATACACTATACAATACACCACACTATACACTATACACTATACTATACACTATACAATACACCAAACTATACACCATACTATACACTATACACCGTACTATACACTATACACTATATAAATACACTATACACCGTACTATACACCATACACCATACTATACACTATACACTATACTATACACTATACACAATACGCCATACTAGACACTATACACTATACTATACACTATACACTACACCATACTATACACTATACACTATATAAATACACTATACACCGTACTATACACCATACACCATACTATACACTATACACTATACTATACACTATGCACAATACGCCATACTAGACACTATACACTATACTATACACTATACACCATACTATACACTATACACCGTACTATACACTATACACCATACTATACACTATACACCGTACTATACACTATACACCATACTATACACTATACTATACACTATACACCATACTATACACTATACTATACACTATACACCATACTATACACCATACTATACACTATACACCATACTATACACTATACACTATACTATACACTATACTATACACTATACACCATACTATACACCATACTATACACTATACACCATACTATACACTATACAACGTACTATACACTATACACCGTACTATACACTATACACCATACTATACACCGTACTATACACTATACACTATACTATACACTATACACCATACTATACACTATACACCATACTATACACCGTACTATACACTATACACCATACTATACACTATACACCATACTATACACTATACTATGCACTATACACCATACTATACACCGTACTATACACCATACTATACACTATACACTATACACCATACTATACACTATACTATACACTATACACCATACTATACACTATACTATACACTATACTATACGCTATACACCATACTATACACTATACACTATACACCATACTATACACTATACACCATACTATACACTATACACTATACACCATACTATACACCGTACTATACACTATACACTATTACTATACACTATACACCATACTATACACTATACACCATACTATACACCATACTATACACTATACACTATACTATACACTATACACCATACTATACACCATACTATACACTATACACTATACACCATACTATACACTATACACCATACTATACACTATACACAATACAATACACCATACTATACACTATACACTATACTATACACTATACACCATACTATACACTATACACAATACTATACACTATACACTATACAATACACCATACTATACACTATACACCATACTATACACTATACACCTACTATACACTATACACATCTATACACCATACTATACTATACACTATTACACCATACTATACACTATACACCATACTATACACTATACACTATCACTATACATACACTACACCATACTATACACTATACACAGTACTATGCGCTATTACACCATACTATACACTATACACTATACTATACACTATACACCGTACTATACACTATACACTATACAATACACCACACTATACACTATACTATACACTATACAATACACCAAACTATACACCATACTATACACTATACACCGTACTATACACTATACACTACACCATACTATACACTATACACTATATAAATACACTATACACCGTACTATACACTATACACTATACACCGTACTATACACCGTGCACTATACAATACACCATACTATACACTATACACTATACTATACACTATACACCGTACTATACACTATACACCGTACTATACACTATACACTATACAATACACCATACTATACACTATACACCGTACTATACACTATACACTATACACCGTACTATACACTATACACTATACAATACACCATACTATACACTATACACCATACTGTACACTATACACCATACTATACACTATACACCATACTATACACTGTACACCGTACTATACACTATACACCGTACTATACACTATACACTATACAATACACCATACTATACACTATACACCATACTATACACTATACACCGTACTATACACTATACACCATACTATACACTATACTATACACTATACACCGTACTATACACTATACACTATACAATACACCATACTATACACCATACTATACACTATACACCGTACTATACACTATACACCATACTATACACTATACACTATACAATTAACCATACTATACACTATGCACCATACTATAACACTATACACTATACAATACACCATACTATACACTATCACCATACTATACACGATACACCATACTATACACTATACACATACTATACACTATACACCGTACTATACACTATACACCATACTATACCACTATACACCATACTATACACTATACACCATACTATACACTATACACCATACTATACACTATACACCATACTATACACTATACACCATACTATACACTATACACCGTACTATACACTATACACCATACTATACACTATACACCATACTATACACTATACACCATACTATACACTATACACCATACTATACACTATACACTATACTATACACTATACACTATACACCGTACTATACACTATACACCATACTATACACTATACACCGTACTATACACTATACACCATACTATACACTATACACTATACAATACACCATACTATACACTATACACCATACTATACACTATACACCATACTATACACTATACACCGTACTATACACTATACACCGTACTATACACCATACTATACACCATACTATACACTATACACCGTACTATACACTATATACTATACACCGTACTATACACTATACACTATACACTATACACCATACTATACACTATACACCGTACTATACACTATACACTATACAATACACCGTACTATACACTATGCACTATACAATACACCATACTATACACTATACACCATACTATACACTATACACCATACTATACACTATACACCATACTATACACTATACACTATACAATACACCATACTATATACTATACACCGTACTATACACTATGCACTATACAATACACCATACTATACACTATACACCATACTATACACTATACACCATAATATACACTATACATCATACTATACACTATACACCATACTATACACTATACACCGTACTATACACTATACACTATACAATACACCATACTATACACTATGCACCATACTATACACTATACACTATACACTATACAATACACCATACTATACACTTGCACCATACTATACACTATACACTATACACTATACAATACACCATCCTATACACTATACACCGTACTATACACTATACACTATACAATACACCATACTATACACTATACACTATACTATACACTATACACTATACTATACACTATACAATACACTATACAATACACTATACACTATACCATACTATACACTATACACCGTACTATACACTATACACTATACACTATACAATACACCATACTATACACTATACACCATACTATACACTATACACCATACTATACACTATACTATACACTATACACTATACACTATACAATACACCATACTATACACTATACTATACACTATACAATACACCAAACTATACACCATACTATACACTATACACCATACTATACACTATACAATACACCATACTATACACTATACACCATACTATATCGTGCTTCTACACCTGCATTGCTTGCTGTTTGGGGTTTTAGGCTGGGTTTCTGTACAGCACTTTGAGATATCAGCTGATGTACGAAGGGCTATATAAATAAATTTGATTTGATTTGATTTGATACTATACACTATACACTATACACCATACTATACACTATACTATACACTATACACCATACACTATACACTATACTATACACTATACACCATACTATACACTATACACTATACAATACACCATACTATATAATATACAACATACTATACACCATACTATACACTATACACCATACACCATACACCATACTATACACTATACACTATACTATACACTATACACTATACGCCATACTATACACTATACACTATACTATACACTATACACTATACTATACACTATACACCATACTATACACTATACACCGTACTATACACTATACACCATACTATATACTATACACCGTACTATACACTATACACTATACACTATACACCATACTATACACTATACACCGTACTATACACTATACACTATACAATACACCGTACTATACACTATGCACTATACAATACACCATACTATACACTATACACCATACTATACACTATACACCATACTATACACTATACACCATACTATACACTATACACTATACAATACACCATACTATATACTATACACCGTACTATACACTATGCACTATACAATACACCATACTATACACTATACACCATACTATACACTATACACTATGCTATACACCGTACTATACACTATACACTATACTATACACTATTCACTATACACTATACACTATACTATATACCGTACTATACACAATACACCATACTATACACTATACACCGTACTATACACTATACACCGTACTATACACTATACACTATACAATACACCATACTATACCCTATACTATACACTATACAATACACCATACAATACACCATACACCATACTATACACTATACACCATACTATACACTATACACTATACTATACACTAGTCACTATACACTATACTATATACCGTACTATACACAATACACTATACTATACACTATACACCATACTATACACTATACACCGTACTATACACTTTACACTTTACTATATACTATGCACTATACAATACACTATACAATAAAATAATCTATACTATACACTATACTATACAATCCACTATGCATTACTCTATACTATACACTATACTATATACTATACTATACACTATACCATACACTATACTATACAGTATACACTATACTATACTATACACCATACTATACACTATACTATACGCCATACAATATACACTATACACCATACACTATACTACACACTATACTATACTACGCACTATACACCATACACCATACTACACTATACTACTAGTGGGGCAAAAAAGTATTTAGTCAGCCACCAATTGTGCAAGTTCTCCCACATAAAAATATGAGAGAGGCCTGTAATTTTCATCATAGGTACACTTCAACTATAACCAAGCTGCTTACCTATTGCAGATTCAGTCTTCCCAGCCTGGTGCAGGTCTACAATTTTGTTTCTGGTGTCCTTTGACAGCTTTTTGGTCTTGGCCATAGTGGAGTTTGGAGTGTGACTGTTTGAGGTTGTGGACAGGTGTATTTTATACTGATAACAAGTTCAAACAGGTGCCATTAATACAGGTAACGAGTGGAGGACAGAGGTCCCTCTTAAAGAAGAAGTTACAGGTCTGTTAGAGCCAGAAATCTTGCTTGTTTGTAGGTGACCAAATACTTATTTTCCACCATAATTTGCAAATAAATTCATAAAAAATCCTACAATGTGATTTTCTGATTTTTTTTTCTCATTTTGTCTGTCATAGTTGAAGTGTTCCTATGATGAAATTACAGGCCTCTCTCATCTTTTTAAGTGGGAGAACTTGCACAATTGGTGGCTGACTAAATACTTTTTTGCCTCACTGTATACACTATACTATACACTACACTATACCATACACCATACACTATACTATACACCATACACTATACTATACTATACACCATACTACACACCACGCTATACTATACACTACACACTATACTCTATACTATACACTGTACACCATTCATTATACACTATACTATACACCATATACTATACACTATACACTATACCTTATATAATATACTATACACTATACCTTATATAATACACTATACTATACCTTATATAATATACTATACACTATACCTTATATAATACACTATACTATACCTTATATAATACACTATACACTATATTATACCTTATATAATATACTATACACTATACTATACCTTATATAATATACTATACAATATATAATACACTATACACTATACTATACCTTATATAATATACTATACACTATACCTTATATAATACACTATACTATACCTTATATAATATACTATACACTATACTATACCTTATATAATACACTATACTATACCTTATATAATATACTATACAATATATAATACACTATACACTATACTATACCTTATATAATATACTATACACTATACCTTATATAATACACTATACTATACCTTATATAATACACTATACACTATACTATACCTTATATAATATACTATACACTATACCTTATATAATACACTATACTATACCTTATATAATATACTATACCTTATATAATACACTATACACTATATTATACCTTATATAATACACTATACAATACATTCATACAATAAGCTCCAACTAACAGAATCCAGAGCTGTATCTCAGCCAGCTAGAACAGACTCATTACATCGCACTGCTTCTCAGCTAAACAACAGGAGTATCCAGGTCCCGTATTCACCAAGAGTCTCACAGTAGGAGTGCTGATCTAGGATCAGATCCTCCCTGTCCATGGAGTTCTTACTCACTACAATCTAAAGTGGCTACACTGATCCTAGATCAGCACTCTCTCTCTATCTCTCTCTGAGACATACCTTCAGGATGGACCTGTGGAAGAAGAGCGCCAGAAGCTGTATGAGGTCATAGACGACGTATCCATCTTTCTTCTCCACTCCGATGATGTTTGGAGGGTGGTAGGGTTTATTCACGTCCACCTTCGGGTTCTGGTTGAAGGGGAAAAAGCCAAACTGGAAGAAATACTTGATGACGATGGTGACCTAGGAGGAAGATATAAACAGACAGTAATGTTATTATAGGGTCATTATTAATGTTAATATGTGTCACGGTCGTCCTCCTATTCATCTGAAGAGGAGAGGCGAGAAGGATCGGACCAAAATGCGGCGTCGTAAGTGTCCATGGTAAATCTTTAATAAAGAAAGTACTGACACTGTATACAAAACAATAAACAAATGACGACCGTGAAGCTACAACATAGACAATCACCCACAAACAAACAGTGCAACCCAGGCTACCTAAGTATGATTCTCAATCAGAGACAACTAATGACACCTGCCTCTGATTGAGAACCATACTAGGCCCGAAACATAGAAATACCCAAATCATAGAAAAACAAACATAGACTGCCCACCCAACTCACGCCCTGACCATACTAACTAAATACAAAACACAGGAAATAAAGGTCAGAACGTGACAATATGACAGACCGTCCAATCAATAAAAGTGGGGTTGTATGTTTCATTCTGACCGGCATCGGTCAGACGTTTTAATCACTGTCAGAATGTAACCTAGAAGTCATCCTAGACTTCCTAGAATCAGTACAGCACACACTGACACAGCCTCCGAGCCAAAACATTATCCTCCAGCTAGAAACGTTGGGTGCTGGTTTCGTTAATAATGACATAGTCAGGGATTATATAACCACAAATATTTTCCTTAACTTCAGGAGCTTCATGAACTTTGTGTAAACATAGAGACAGTCATTGTACAGAACCATAGAAAGTACCAGTCTAATGATTACAATGGTGTACATACAACAGATTAAACTAATGTAATATTAGTTAATACCGCAATGTTCAGTAAACTATCATAGAATTAATAGGAATATATATAGCATAGATATAACCTCTTATATGACAGTGTCTGTCATGGACTACACAGATAGATAGAACCTCTTATATGACAGTGTCTGTCATGGACTACACAGATAGATAGAACCTCTTATATGACAGTGTCTGTCATGGACTACACAGATAGATAGAACCTCTTATATGACAGTGTCTGTCATGGACTACAGAGATAGATATAACCTCTTATATGACAGTGTCTGTCATGGACTACAGAGATAGATATAACCTCTTATATGACAGTGTCTGTCATGGACTACAGAGATAGATATAACCTCTTATATGACAGTGTCTGTCATGGACTACAGAGATAGATATAACCTCTTATATGACAGTGTCTGTCATGGACTACAGAGATAGATATAACCTCTTATATGACAGTGTCTGTCATGGACTACAGAGATAGATATAACCTCTTATATGACAGTGTCTGTCATGGACTACAGAGATAGATATAACCTCTTATATGACAGTGTCTGTCATGGACTACAGAGATAGATATAACCTCTTATATGACAGTGTCTGTCATGGACTACAGAGATAGATATAACCTCTTATATGACAGTGTCTGTCATGGACTACAGAGATAGATATAACCTCTTACTCGACAGTGTCTGTCATGGACTACAGAGATAGATATAACCTCTTATATGACAGTGTCTGTCATGGACTACAGAGATAGATATAACCTCTTATATGACAGTGTCTGTCATGGACTACAGAGATAGATATAACCTCTTATATGACAGTGTCTGTCATGGACTACAGAGATAGATATAACCTCTTATATGACAGTGTCTGTCATGGACTACAGAGATAGATATAACCTCTTATATGACAGTGTCTGTCATGGACTACAGAGATAGATATAACCTCTTATATGACAGTGTCTGTCATGGACTACAGAGATAGATATAACCTCTTATATGACAGTGTCTGTCATGGACTACAGAGATAGATAGAACCTCTTATATGACAGTGTCTGTCATGGACTACAGAGATAGATATAACCTCTTATATGACAGTGTCTGTCATGGACTACACAGATAGATAGAACCTCTTATATGACAGTGTCTGTCATGGACTACAGAGATAGATATAACCTCTTATATGACAGTGTCTGTCATGGACTACAGAGATAGATATAACCTCTTATATGACAGTGTCTGTCATGGGCTACAGAGATAGATATAACCTCTTATATGACAGTGTCTGTCATGGACTACACAGATAGATAGAACCTCTTATATGACAGTGTCTGTCAAGGACTACAGAGATAGATATAACCTCTTATATGACAGTGTCTGTCATGGACTACAGAGATAGATATAACCTCTTATATGACAGTGTCTGTCATGGACTACAGAGATAGATATAACCTCTTATATGACAGTGTCTGTCATGGACTACACAGATAGATAGAACCTCTTATATGACAGTGTCTGTCATGGACTACAGAGATAGATATAACCTCTTATATGACAGTGTCTGTCATGGACTACACAGATAGATAGAACCTCTTATATGACAGTGTCTGTCATGGACTACAGAGTTAGATATAACCTCTTATATGACAGTGTCTGTCATGGACTACAGAGTTAGATATAACCTCTTATATGACAGTGTCTGTCATGGACTACACAGATATAGTATCTTCATTTGACCAGCAGGAAGACAATGCTTCAGCAACCGTAAATGTGAACTATTATCTGGATTATAATCTATGGACATTTTTGACGGGGTTTATTGTAAAAAATAATCCTAATAATAATCGACACCTGTAGAACTGTATGTGTTTCATGTGCAGGAACTCTAAGTAGCAAATTGCAGTATAAAGTATAATATCCAATACAATCCTGCAATCATCCAGTAGTCAAACACATTAGACTAAAGGATTGTATACTATAAATACCAAATGGTTGTCATAGACAGTACCTCTACTGTAGCAGTATACATCTTAATGTACTGTCCATTACCTCAGTGTATACGATGGCAGTCATCCAGAACCTCTTACTGGGTCTAGGTACCGACAGCATGGCCCAGAGGAAGATGAGGATGGGGAGGACCAGGGTGACGCAGGAGGCTGACAGCATGTTGTTGAGGATGATGACTAGGTAACACACCATCTCAGAGTGGGCCACCAGCATGTTATACAGGGCATAGACCAACTGGAGCACCAGGGGCTGGCCCACATAGAACCGCTCCGACCGCTCTAGCTCCTCATCATGGAACATCCTGATGGAGAGGGAGGGGGAGAGAGAGAAAGACGGAGAGAGAGAGAGAGAGAGAGAGAGAGAGAGAGAGAGAGATAGTGAAAGAGAGAGAGAGCGAAAGAGTGGCGAGAGAGAGAGAGAGAGAGAGAGAGAGAGAGAGAGAGAGAGAGAGAGAGAGAGAGAGAGAGAGAGAGAGAGAGAGAGAGAGAGAGAGGGAGAGAGAGAGAGAGAGAGAATTAAGGAGGGGGAGCAGCAGTAGAAGTAATAGTAGTAGTAGTAGTAGTAGTAGTAGTAGTAGTAGTAGTAGTAGTAGTAGTAATAGTAACAGTAGTAGCAGAAGCAGCAGTAGTAGTAGTAATAGCATTAGTAGTGGTAGTAGTAGTAGTAGTAGTTGCAGTAGTAGTAGTAATAGCAGTAGTATTGGTAGTAGTAATAGCAGTAGTAGTGGTAGTAGTAGTATCAGTAGTAGTAGTAGTAATATCAGTAGTAGTAGTAGTATCAGCTGTAGAAGTAGTAGTAGTAGTAGTAGTAATAGTAATTGTACTAGCAGTAGCAGCAGTAGTAGTAGTAGCATTAGTAGTAGTGGTAGTAGTAGTAGCATTAGTAGTAGGGGTAGTAGTAGTAGCATTAGTAGTAGTGGTAGTAGTAGCAGTAGCAGCAGTAGTAGTAGTAATATCAGTAGAGGTAGTAGTAATAGTAATAATAGTAGTGGTAGTAGTGGTAGTGGTAGTAGTAGTAGTGATAGTAGTAGTAGTAGTAGTAGTAGTAGTAGTGGTAGTAGTAGTGGTAGTAGTGGTAGTATTAGTAGCAGTAGTAATAGTAGTAGCAGCAGTAGAAGTAGCAGTATTAGCAGTAGTAGTAGTAGTTGTAGTGGTAGTAGTAGTAATAGTAATTGTAGAAGCAGTAGTATTAGTAGTAGCAGTAGTAATAGTAGTAGCAGTAGTAATAGTAGTAGCAGTAGTAATAGTAGTAGCAGTAGTAATAGTAGTAGCAGCAGCTGTAGAAGTAGCAGTAGTAGTAGTAATAGTAGAGCAGTAGTAATAGTAGTAGCAGTAGAAGTAGTAGTAATAGTAGTAGTTGTGGTGGTGGTAGTAGTAGTGTTAGTAGTAGTGGTGGTGGTGGTAGTAGTAGTGTTAGTAGTAGTAGTTGTGGTGGTAGTTTTAGTAGTGGTAGTAGTAGTAGTGGTGATAGTGGTCATAGTAGAAGTAGTAGAGGTAGTAGTAATAGTAATAATAGTAGTGGTAGTAGTGGTAGTGGTAGTAGTAGTAGTGATAGTAGTAGTAGTAGTAGTAGTAGTAGTAGTAGTGGTAGTATTAGTAGCAGTAGTAATAGTAGTAGCAGCAGTAGAAGTAGCAGTATTAGCAGTAGTAGTAGTAGTAGTTGTAGTGGTAGTAGTAGTAATAGTAATAGTAGTAGCAGTAGTAATAGTAGTAGCAGTAGTAATAGTAGTAGCAGCAGCTGTAGAAGTAGCAGTAGTAGTAGTAATAGTAGAGCAGTAGTAATAGTAGTAGCAGTAGAAGTAGTAGTAATAGTAGTAGTTGTGGTGGTGGTAGTAGTCGTGTTAGTAGTAGTGGTGGTGGTGGTAGTAGTAGTGTTAGTAATAGTAGTTGTGGTGGTAGTTTTAGTAGTGGTAGTAGTAATAGTGGTGATAGTGGTCATAGTAGAAGTAGTAGTAGTAGTAGTGGTGCTTGTAGTAGTAGTAGTATTAGTAGTAGTAGTAGTATTAGTAGTATTAGTAGTAGTAGTATTAGTGGTAGTAGTAGTAGTAGTAGTAGTGGTGCTGGTAGTAGTAGTAGTATGTGTAGTAGTAGTGATGCTAGTTGTAGTAGTAGTATTAGTAGTAGTAGTGGTAGTAGTAGTAGTAGTAGTATTTGTAGTAGTAGTGATGCTAGTAGTAGTAGTAGTATTAGTAGTAGTAGTAGTAATAGTAGTATTGCTACTGAGTCTACTTACTTGTTGAGCAGCAGTTCGCTGGCGGTCAGCTCAGTGGTCAGTGAGGGCAGCAAAGGGTCGTCCAGATAGTCTGACCGGCTGGTGTCTGGGGTCATCGCCATCATCCTATTGTCGTCCCTGTCGCTCTCATCCTCACTCACCTCCAGACGGTCAAAGCTCACCGCCTTCAGTAACACATTAATAACAATCATCAAGTGCTACAGTGTGAGCCAATAAAAATATCTATCAAATATATATATTTTAAAGCCCTTTTTCCATCAGCAGTTGTCCCCGGGCTTTACAGTAACCCGACACCAAAAAGCAAGCGAAGCAGAAGCGGAAACTCCATATAAGGAAGAAACTTAGAGAGGAACCCGGCACAGAATGACGAGGAATATAGACAACCAACCTTGCTGTAGCTGGGAGGCACATCAGCATCCGAGGTGTTTGGAGCGTCCGTGTCTGGGGTGTACAGCAACCTCGCCCGGTCACGCTCTTCCCTATTCAAGTATTCTTGCCGGTCCTGGACACCCCCGTAGTCACTGTCAGTGGTACAGTCCTGGGACCCTGGTCGGGACCCTTCTCGTAGGGCCAGGAGGGTTGAGGCTCCTTCTTCTACCCTGAAGGAGGGGCCCTCCCCTGGGCCTGGAGACCCCCATGGATCCCCCTGGCCCTGGTACCGCTCCCTCTCCTCTGTGGTCTCTCCATCACCACCATCTCCTCCACCCCGCCATGGGCTGTCTTCAGCCCCCTCTGACCCCTCCGGAGGTGGGTGTTCCCAGGGTCCGTGCAGCCTGTTTTCCCCCTGGTCCTGTTCGTCCTCCACCTCCTCAATGGTGTCGGTGGTGCCCTGCCGGGAGTACAGAGTGATGCACTGGGTCGTTTCACTGTGGGGGAGAGACAGACAGATAGACAATGAGAGAGGATGTTACTGGACCCTGTCAATGCTCAGTACACAAAGTGGACAGTATTCAGGTGACACTCACTCAACAGCCCAATGTACCATTGTGTAGTTTTAGAGGTAGAGAAAAATATTTACTGTAGTTTGAGTGCTTTATGTGTTTTGAGGAAACAGAAACAACATTTACAAGGATGACTGACCACATGTGATGATGAAGTGATAAATATAGCTGCGAGGAGCAATGAACGGGGTTCACAGGATGACAAAAAAAGGACACAGAAAACAGTTGGATAAGAAAGTTCCTACAGGATGGAGTGCTTGCTATCTTCCTTTACGTGCAATTAGTGAAACCATTACCATGTTTATCCGTCAATACCACAAGGATGACGCAAGTGAAGTTTAGTCTAGTGCTGTAGGTTGGTTAGTGTGGCAGACTTTGAATGCAGCAACTAATCATTCTAAAATTCATTTAGAAGCCAAATGATCAAATCACATTTTATTGGTTACATACACATGGTTCGCAGATGTTAATGCGAGTGTAGCCGAAATGCTTGTGCTTCTAGTTCCGACAGTGCAGCAATATCTAACATGTAATCTACCAATTCCACAACAACTCCCTAATACACACAAATCTGAGTAAGGAATGGATTAAGAATATATACATATATATATATGGATGAGAAATGACAGAGCGGCATAGGCAAGACGCAATTGGTATAAAAAACAGTATATACATATGAGATGAGTAACGCAAGATATGTAAACATTATTAAAGTGGCATTATTAAAGTGACTAGTGATCCATTTATTAAAGTGCCCAATGATTTCAAGTCTGTACATAGGCAGCAGCCTCTCTGTGGCTGTTTAACAGTCTGATGGCCTTCAGTCTCTCTGTCCCAGCTTTGATGCACCTGTACTGACCTCGCCTTCTGGATGATAGCGGGGTGAACAGGCAGTGGCTCGGGTGTTTTTTGACATTTTTATTTGACCTTTATTTAACTAGGCAAGTCAGTTAAGAACAAATTCTTATTTTCAATGACGGTCTAGGAACAGTGGGTTAACTGCCTGTTCAGGGGCAGAACGACAGATTTGTACCCTGTCAGCTCGGGGATTTGAACTTGCAACCTTTCGGTTTTGGACACTGTGCTATCTAACCTCCAAACAAGCTTCAATGCCATACAACACTCCTTCCGTGGCCTCCAACTGCTCTTAAACGCTAGTAAAACCAAATGCATGCTTTTCAACTGGTCGCTGCCTGCACCTGCATGCCCGACTAGCATCACCACCCTGGATGGTTCCGACCTAGAATATGTGGACATCTATAAGTACCTAGGTGTCTGGCTAGACTGCAAACTCTCCTTCCAGACTCATATCAAACATCTCCAATCGAAAATCAAATCAAGAGTCGGCTTTCTATTCCGCAACAAAGCCTCCTTCACTCAAGCCGCCAAGCTTACCCTAGTAAAACTGACTATCCTACCGATCCTCGACTTCGGCGATGTCATCTACAAAATGGCTTCCAACACTCTACTCAGCAAACTGGATGCAGTCTATCACAGTGCCATCCGTTTTGTCACTAAAGCACCTTATACCACCCACCACTGCGACTTGTATGCTCTAGTCGGCTGGCCCTCGCTACATATTCGTCGCCAGACCCACTGGCTCCAGGTCATCTACAAGTCTATGCTAGGTAAAGCTCCGCCTTATCTCAGCTCACTGGTCACGATGGCAACACCCATCCGTAGCACGCGCTCCAGCAGGTGTATCTGACTGATCATCCCTAAAGCCAACACCTCATTTGGCCGCCTTTTGTTCCAGTACTCTGCTGCCTGTGACTGGAACGAATTGCAAAAATCGCTGAAGTTGGAGACTTTTATCTCCCTCACCAACTTCAAACATCAGCTATCTGAGCAGCTAACCGATCGCTGCAGCTGTACATAGTCTATTGGTAAATAGCCCACCCTTTTCACCTACCTCATCCCCATACTGTTTTTATTTATTTACTTTTCTGCTCTTCTGCACACCAATATCTCTACCTGTACATGACCATCTGATCATTTATCACTCCAGTGTTAATCTGCAAAATTGTAATTATTTGCCTACCTCCTCATGCCTTTTGCACACATTGTATATAGACCCCCCCTTTGTTTTCTACTGTGTTATTGACTTGTTAATTGTTTACTCCATGTGTAACTCTTTGTTGTATGCTCACACTGCTATGCTTTATCTTGGCCAGGTCGCAGTTGCAAATGAGAACTTGTTCTCAACTAGCCTACCTGGTTAAATAAAGGTGTTCTCAACTAGCCTACCTGGTTAAATAAAGGTGTTCTCAACTAGCCTACCTGGTTAAATAAAGGTGAAATAAAAAAATAAATAATAATAAACTAGTCCAACGCTCTAACCACTAGGCTACCCTGCCACCCTCTATGATCTTTATGGCTTTCCTGTGACATCGGGTGCTGTAGGTGTCCTGGAGGGCAGGTTGTTTGCCTCCGGTGATGCGTTATGCAGACCGCACCACCCTCTGGGGAGCCTTGCGGTCGTAGGTGTTGTAGTTGCTGTACCAGGTGGTGATGTTCTCAATTGTGCATTTTGTTAGTTTGTGAGGGTTTTAGGTGAGAAACCACATTTGTTCAGCCTCCCGAGGTTGAAGAGACGCTGCTGCGCCTTCTTCACCACACTGTTTGTGTGGGTGGACCATTTCAGTTTGTCCGTGATGTGTACGCCGAGGAACTTAAAACTTTCCACCTCCTCCACTGCTGTCCTGTCGATGTGGATAGGAGGGTGCTCCCTCTGCTGTTTCTTGAAATCCACGATCATTTCCTTTGTTTTGTTGACGTTGAGAGAGAGTTTGTTTTGCTGACACCACACTCCGAGTGGAGTCTATATACCAAAACTTGAGTCAATCCTTCATGAGAAGAAGATTGTAAAAGTATTTTCTAGCATTAGCATATGTGCTAACATGCATCTATAGGTACAGTGCAACCAATATTTGAATGCAATAACCCCCCCAAAAAACAAATATGAGCCTAAATACAAAATCTGGAGTGAATCTGATATATGGTTAATGAGGAGAAGATGATTGCAGATTACTTTTGAGCATTAGCGTTACGAATTCAAAGAATTTGTTGTTAATAGTTTCCTTGTTCTTTTCAGATACCAATACCATTTTCCTCTTAGGGACGTCCATGATAGCGATAAGGAGTTTATAGAGCATTGTGTTTTGTACAAATCCTTCCTTAAGTTCTAGCCCTCACCTCAATCTGGTAATGAATGGTGTGGCTGCTGAACAAATTGAGGAGATGAATTACTTGGTGTTACCTTAAATTGTAAACTGTCATGGTCAGCACATGGTTGTAAATGGTCAGATTCAACGGTTGTAAAGATGGGGAGAGGTATGTCCGAGGTAAAGAGATGCTATGGTTTTTTTGACAACACATTCCTCAAGGAAAGTTCTGCAGGCTCTAGTTTTATGTTATCTTGATTATTGTCCAGTCGTGTGGTCGAGTGGTGCAGGCTCTAGTTTTATGTTATCTTGATTATTGTCCAGTCGTGTGGTCGAGTGGTGCAGGCTCTAGTTTTATGTTATCTTGATTATTGTCCAGTCGTGTGGTCGAGTTCTGCAGGCTCTAGTTTTATGTTATCTTGATTATTGTCCAGTCGTGTGGTCGAGTTCTGCAGGCTCTAGTTTTATGTTATCTTGATTATTGTCCAGTCGTGTGGTCGAGTTCTGCAGGCTCTAGTTTTATGTTATCTTGATTATTGTCCAGTCGTGTGGTCGAGTTCTGCAGACTCTAGTTTTATGTTATCTTGATTATTGTCCAGTCGTGTGGTCGAGTTCTGCAGGCTCTAGTTTTATGTTATCTTGATTATTGTCCAGTCGTGTGGTCGAGTGGTGCAGGCTCTAGTTTTATGTTATCTTGATTATTGTCCAGTCGTGTGGTCGAGTTCTGCAGGCTCTAGTTTTATGTTATCTTGATTATTGTCCAGTCGTGTGGTCGAGTTCTGCAGGCTCTAGTTTTATGTTATCTTGATTATTGTCCAGTCGTGTGGTCGAGTTCTGCAGGCTCTAGTTTTATGTTATCTTGATTATTGTCCAGTCGTGTGGTCGAGTTCTGCAGGCTCTAGTTTTATGTTATCTTGATTATTGTCCAGTCGTGTGGTCGAGTTCTGCAGGCTCTAGTTTTATGTTATCTTGATTATTGTCCAGTCGTGTGGTCGAGTGGTGCAGGCTCTAGTTTTATGTTATCTTGATTATTGTCCAGTCGTGTGGTCCAGTGCTGCAAAGGAAAGACCTAGTTCATCTGCATCTGGCCCAGAACAGAGCGGAACGTCTTGTCTTCATTGTAATCAGAGGGCTGATATAAATACTACGCTGCCAGTCTCTGTTGGTTAAGGGTTGAGGAGAGACTGACTGCATCACTTATTATTTTTATAAGAAACATTCATGTGTTGGAAATTGCAAACTGTTTGCATAGTCAACTTACACACAGCTATGACACACACACTTACCCCACCGTGCATGCCACCAGGGGTCTTTTCACTGTCCACGAATCCAGAACAAATTCAAGAAACAGTACAGTATTATACAGAGCCATTATTGCATGGAACTCCCTTCCATCTGATATTGCTCAAATGAACAGCAAACGTGCCCTAGATAGTGTGTGTGTATGTATTGATATGTAGGCTACGTCTGCCATTTTTTTTTTATTTAACAAGTTCTGTCCTTGAGCTGTTCTTGTCTATTAATGTTCTGTATTATGTCATGTTTCAGGTTTTGTGTGGACTTCAGGAAGAGTAATGGGGATTTTAATAAAATACCAAATAGGCCACTGTGGAGTATATTCACATGTAAAATCTGATTTTAAAATAAGACACGGTCCTACATTCCGAATTTGGTGTCATTTGGTCCTATGGTTCATGAGAAGAAAAAAAGTATTTTTTGCATATTTTAGCATATTAGCATATGTGCTAATATGCATCTACTGGAATAGTGTGGCCATCTTTGAATGCATCAATGTTATTTTCTCAAACTCTTTAGGGACTATGGTGATGAGTCTTAAAGACACAATTTGGAGTGAATCTGACTTTTAGTCCAGGAGAAGAAGATTTATTATGATTATTTTAAGAGTTAGCAAATGTAAACATTAATAAATGTGAATTGTTAATAGTTTCATTATGTTTTAAGACACCAATGCCAAAATGAACATGGTTCATCATGGTAATGACTCTAAACAATTTCAAGTTGATAGGCCATTATGAAGTGGATTTAGAAAGGAATTAAATGGGACAGGTAATATCTGATTTCCTGATTTATCCAATATTTTAGACCTCTCTTAACCAATCCCTTAGCTTTTCTCAAATTTGGTCATGTTTCATGAGAAGATGTTTTTCAAAAGTATTCCAACATTTCCAAGATGGAGGAAAATCAATCCTGATGGATTTACGGGTCC
Source organism: Oncorhynchus kisutch (assembly GCF_002021735.2). Taxonomy (NCBI): domain Eukaryota; kingdom Metazoa; phylum Chordata; class Actinopteri; order Salmoniformes; family Salmonidae; genus Oncorhynchus; species Oncorhynchus kisutch. The sequence goes on along the minus strand of NC_034203.2, from coordinate 46,297,706 downwards.
TTGAGGCAAATTTGTTCAGCATGTGGAAAGACACCAATATAAATATATACATATATAAAATGGGGTGGCGGATATGAAGGTTTAAGTGACGAGTCTGTTTATAACTGCGCCACCTATAGGTCAATCGGTGTTATGCTTTTAGACCAAGTTACTCATGGCCTCTAGTTTCTGTGTGCCAAATTAGAAAAAAAGTTACTAATCTATGCTTGAGTTATTTGACCATGTCAGGGGAAAAAAATGGAAACTAAGAATAACAGTATGTTTCACAGTTTCAACGTGAACCCCTAACAAGCAACTCATTGACAGACAATGGGTGTGTGAGGGAGGTGTTATGGCTGGCCTGTTAGGATCAGGTTACTGTGGATCACAGTTCTACAAAGATATCTCTCTCTTGCAGAGGGGAGAGGTATAGGGGGATTGATGGGGGGGGAGAGAGTTTATGACCTCATGCCCATCGTAACTTAGAAGGCAGCAGCCCAACTCCATTCTGTTCTCTAATATGCGAGACTGGAATGTCTGTGTGCCTTAGGAAGAGTTCACAGCCCAAAACTACAGAACATCAAATAAATGGACTTTGGGACAATATATGACATCAGAAAAAATTGTGGGAAACAATGATAGATGGAATATGAAAATGAATGTCATTTTTTGTTATGTTATTAAAATAACGAAAACATTGTAACTTGAAGAGTTTTCCTAATATGTACATGATGTTTACATACTCATGCCCTGAGCCTTTTTTATTTTCTATTTGGTTAGGTCAGGGTGTGACTTGGGTAGGCAAATCTATGTGTTCTATTTCTTTGTTGGCCGGGTGTGGTTCCCAATCAGAGGCAACTGTCTATCGTTGTCTCTGATTGGGGATCATACTTAGGCAGCCTGTTTTCCACCTGAGTTTGTGGGATCTTGTTTTTATTTGTACAGTTACTGTATAGCAGAACATTACGGTCGTTGATCTTTTTTTTGTTTCTTTTTTTTGGTGTTCATCAAAAATAAATAAAGATGTACGATTAGACTGCACCGTGGTCTCATTCCAACAACGAACCAAACATGTGTAGAAAATATCCAGATCGAATAGAATGTTTTTGTAAAGATGAACTGTGAATTTAGTTGTCTAAACTAGATCAGAGTCAAATCATAATATCTTGCCTTGTAACGAGCTATGCTCCAGGGAACCCAGAGAGAATGCCATGATAGCCGTGCTGCAAGCCCAGCTTCAAATGCAATCGTTAGGCAAGGGTAATTTAGGTGTAGGAAAGGATGAAACAGTGTCTGTGCCACCAGTAAGTACAGATAGTAATGTAAATCCCCTCACACGGTCCCTGCAGCCGGACAATCTTCTTATAGCTTCTGGAGGGAAATGCTGTAGGAATGCTCAACCGGCGTCGCTCATTCAGCCGACAGAAACTTTCAACCGGTTTTCCCCATTAAGCAACGAGTCGCTGTCAGATGCCGAGCCTTCTCTAGTCTCTTCGCTACCCGTTACGGGGTCTGAGACGCCGAAGCTTCCCACCATTAGCTCTGACAAACTGAAAACCCTAGTCATTGGCGACTCCATTACTCTCAATATTAGACTTAAAACGAATCATCCAGCGATCATACACTGTTTACCAGGGGGAGGGCTACCGACGTTAAGGCTAATCTGAAGATGGTGCTGGCTAAAGCTAAAACTGGGAGTGTAGAGAGTATAGGGATATTGTTATCCACGTCAGGCACCAACGATGTTAGGATGAAACAGTCAGAGGTCACCAAGCGCAACATAGCTTCAGCGTGTAAATCAGCTAGAAAGATGTGTCGGCATCGAGTAATTGTCTCTGGCCCCCTCCCAGTTAGGGGGAGTGATGAGGTCTACAGCAGAGTCTCTGGCCCCCTCCCAGTTAGAGGGAGTGATGAGGTCTACAGCTGAGTCTCTGGCCCCCTCCCAGTTAGGGGGAGTGATGAGCTCTACAGCAGAGTCTCTGGCCCCCTCCCAGTTAGGGGGAGTGATGAGCTCTACAGCAGAGTCTCTGGCCCCCTCCCAGTTCGGGGGAGTGATGAGCTCTACAGCAGAGTCTCACAACTCAACCGCTGGTTGGAAACAGTTTTATGCCCCTCCCAAAATATAGAATTTGTAGATAACTCACACACAAACAGGACCAAGCCTGGCCTGCTGAGGAGTGACGGACTCCATCCTAGCTGGAGGGGTGCTCTCATCTTATCTATGAACATAGACAGGACTCTAACTACTCTAGCTCCACAATGAGATAGGGTACAGGCCAGGCAGCAGGCTGTTAGCCAGCCTGCCAGCTTAGTGGGGTCTGCCACTAGCACAGTCAGTGTAGTCAGCTCAGCTATCCCCATCGAGACCGTGTCTGTGCCTCGATTTAGGTTGGGCAAAACTAAACATGACGGTGTTCGCTCTAGCAATCTCACTGGAATAAAAACTTCCTCCACTCCTGCCATTATTGAAAGAGATTGTGATATCTCACATCTCAAAATATGGCTACTTAATGTTAGATCCCTCACTTTCAAGACCGTTATAGTCAATAAATGAATCACTGATAATAATCTTGATGTGGTTGGCCTGACTGAAACATGGCTTAAGCCTGATGAATGTACTGTGTTAAATGAGGCTTCTCCTCCTGTTTACACTAGTGAACACTAGTCCCCTGCACATCCCACAAAGGCGGAGGTGTTGCTAACAATTACGAGAGCAAATTTAAATTTACAATAAAAAAATGACTGTGTTTTTGTATTTTTAGCTTCTAGTCAGGAAATCTATGCAGCCTACTCAATCACTTTTTATAGCTACTGTTTACAGGCCTCCTGGGCCATATACAGCGTTCCTCATTGAGTTCCCTGAATTCCTGTCGGACCTTGTAGTCATGGCAGATAATATTCAAATTTTTGGTGACTTTAATATTCACATGGAAAAGTCCACAGACCCACTCCAAAAGGCTTTTGGGGCCATCATCGACTCAGTGGGTTTTGTCCAACATGTCTCTGGACCTATTCACTACCACAGTCATACTTTGGACTTAGTTTTGTCCCATGGAATAAATGTTGTGGATCTTAATGTTTTTCCTCATAATCCTGGACTATCGGACCACCATTTTATTACGTTTGCAACAAATAATCTGCTCAGACCCCAACCAAGGAGCATCAAAAGTTGTGCTATAAATTCTCAGACAACCCAAAGATTCCTTAATGCCCTTCCAGACTCCCTCTGCCTACCCAAGGACGTCAGAGGACAAAAATCAGTTAACCACCTAACTGAGGATCTCAATTTAACCTTGCGCAACACCCTAGATGCAGTCCCACCCCTAAAAACTAAAAACATTTGTCATTATAAACTAGCTCCCTGGTATACAGAAAATACCCGAGCTCTGAAGCAAGCTTCCAGAATATTAGAATGGAAATGGCGCCACACCAAACTGGAAGTCTTCCGGTTAGCTTGGAAAGACAGTACCATGCAGTATCGAAGAGCCCTCACTGCTGCTCGAATCACCCTATTTTTCCAACTTAATTGAGGAGAATAAGAACAATCCTAAATGTATCTTTGATACTGTCGCAACCTAACTTAAAAGCTGCATTCCCCAAGAGAGGATGACTTTCACTTCAGCAGTGAAGTGACAGTGAAGTGTCACATTGATGAAAATAGTCATGGCCTCTAAACCTTCAAGCTGCATACTGGACCCTACTATTACAACTAAACTACTGAAAGAGCTGCTTCCTGTGCTTGGCCCTCCTTTGTTGAACAGAATAAACCTCAGTGCCGCTTTTGATACCAAACATAATGTTAACTTTCACTGCTATGCATTTCGATGAAACATGGAGAAGCCCCAAAATTTCCCTCCCTGGAAGCCTGTGTTGCAGACATAAGGAAGTGGATGGCGGCACATTTTTTACTTTTAAACTCGGACAAAACAGAGATGCTAGTTCTAGGTCCCAAGAAACAAAGAGATCTTCTGTTGGATCTGACAACTAATCGTGATGGTTGTACAGTCGTCTAAAATCAAACTGTGAAGGACCTCGGCGTTACTCTGGACCCTGATCTCTCTTTTAACTAACATATCAAGACTGTTTCAAGGACAGCTTTTTTCCATCTACGTAACATTTCCATCTACGTAACATTGCAAAAATCGGAAACTTTCTGTCCAAAATTGATGCAGAAAAATGTATCACTTCTAGATTAGACGACTGCAATGTTCTACTTTCCGACGACCCGGATAAACTAAGCAAACAGCTGGAAGCATGAGGTCTTTCTCCTATAGAGCTCCATTTTTAGGAAATGGTCTGCCTATCCATGTGAGAGACGCAGACTCGGTCTCGACCTTTAAGTCTTTATTGAAGACTCATCTCTTCAGTGGATCATATGATTGAGTGTAGTCTGGCCCAGTGGTGTGAAGGTGAATGGAAAGGCACTGGAGCGACGAACCGCCCTTGCTATCTCTGCCTGGCTGGTTCCCCTCTCTCCACTGGGATTCTCTGCCTCTAACCCTTTTACAGGGGCTGAGTCACTGGCTCACTGGTGCTCCTCCATGCCGTCCCTAGAAGGGGTGCATCACTTGAGTGGGTTGAATCACTGATGTGGTCTTCCTGTCTGGGTTGGCGCCCCCCCCTTGGGTTGTGCCGTGGTGGAGATCTTTGTGGGCTATACTCGGCCTTGTCTCAGGATGGTAAGTTGGTGGTTGAAGATATCCCTCTAGTGCTGTGGGAGCTGTGCTTTGGCAAAGTGGGTGGGGTTACATCGTCGAACGGGATCACAGTGTCTCCAGACCCCTCCTGTCTCAGCCTCCAGCATTTATGCTGCAATAGTTTATGTGTCGGGGGGCTAAGGTCAGTCTGTTAAATCTGAAGTATTTCTCCTGTCTTATCCAGTGTCCTGTGTGAATTTAAGTATGCTCCCTCTAACTCTCTCTCCATCTCTTTCGCCCTCTCTTTCTCTCTCGGAGGACCTGAGCCCTAGGACCATGCCTCAGACTACCTGGCCTAATGACACCTTGCTGTCCCAAGTCCACCTGGTCGTGTTGCTGCTCCAGTTTCAACTGTTTTGCCGCCTGCGGCTATGGAAACCTGACCTGTTCACCGGACGTGCTACCTTGTCCCGGACCTGCTGTTTTCGACTCTCTCTCTCTACCGCACCTGTTGTCTCTAACTCTGAATGATTGAGTATGAAAAGCCAACTGTCATTCACTCCTGAGTTGCTGACCTGTTGCACCCTCTACAACCACTGTAATGATTATTATTTGACCCTGCTGGTCATCTATCAATGTTTGAACATCTTGACCATGTACTGTTATAATCTCAGAAGAGAACCTCAGAGCCTGGTTCCTCTCTAGGTTTCTTCCTAGGTTCTGGCCTTTCTATTGAGTTTTTCCTAACCACTGTGCTTCTACATCTGCATTGCTTGCTGTTTGGCCTGGGTTTCTGTACAGCACTTTGTAGCATCAGCTGATTTAAGAAGGGCTTTATAAATAGATCTGATTCATTGATTGATTGAATGTATCTAAGAAGGTGAATTCCAGGATAACCAGACAGCTATTCTCTTCAAATCATTGGTTGTCCCTCCTGACCAAGCTGGGAGCGTCAACACGGCTGTTAAGCTTCCTGAGAAAAGAACGAGAGAAAGGAACAGACAACCAAGAGAAAGGAAAGTGTGACATCATGTGGACAATCAGAGACTTACACCCGGTAACGGAGGAGAAGCCGCCATCGGAGTAGAAGGTCGTCGGCTAAACCTCCTAAGCGGAACTCGGTCCACGAAGAAAAAGAGATACCCAACAGAGACTTTCAACAAGTAAATACGTTCATTATAATTCTGACCCATAAGAGCGGCAGTTCGGGGCAAGGCTAAAACTAAGCATAGTTTACAAATGTATCCAAGTGTGCTTTTCTCTCGTGCACTCTCTCTCTCCCTCTCTCTTTCTAAATCCCCATCTTGTGTAACACGTGTCATATTATATTGGTCCACTAGGGACCGGTTTGTTGTACTAAGTTCTAATCAATAGCCAGACTGTGTGTTTGTTTATCTTATATTATCACTTAGCTTGTTAGTAAATAAATAATCAACTCAATTGGTGTGATAATGAATGATTTAGTGAGACCCGGATTTGTGCAGATTTACGAATTATGCGACGTTCAGAATAAGACTGATTAGGAAATTAATGAATTAGTGACTGCTAGGAAATCGATATTCTGATATTCTTTAAGTTCATTTGGGAAACGGTAACTCAATAACTTCTATAGGGTAGGGGGCAGCATTCGGAATTTTGGATGAAAAGACTGCCCAAATTAAACGGCATGCTACTTAGGCCCAGAAGATATGACTGGTCGATTTGGATAGAAAACTTCCAACACTGTTAAAATAGTGTCTGTGAGTATAACAGAACTGATTTAGCAGGCGAATACCTGAGAAAAATCCATTCAGGAAGTAGTTTTTTTGTTGGTTTTGTAGTTTTCTATTCAATGCCATTACAGTATCCATTGACTTATGACTCCATTTGCAGTTCCTATGCCTTCCACTAGATGTCAACAGTCTTTAGAAATCATTTCAGGCTTGTATTCTTATAAATGATGGAGTAAGACCAGTCTGAACGAGTGGACCCTACTGTGTCGCAGAGCTTTTTCATGCGCATGTGCATTTCTTGTTTACCTTTTATATTGACGACGTTATTGTCCGGTTGAAATATTATAGATCATTTAGGCTAAAAACAACCTGAGGATTGAATATAAACATTGTTTGACATGTTTCTATGAACTTTACGGATACAATTTGGATTTTTTTGTCTGATTGTTTTGACTGCGTTTGAGCTTGTGGATTACTGAAGAAAACGCGCTAACAAGGTTTTTGGATATAAAGAGACTTCATCGAACAAAAGGAACATTTATTGAGTAAATGAATGTCTTCTGATTGCCACCATATGAAGATCATCAAAAGTAAGGGATTCATTTTATCTCTATTTCTGAGTTTTGTAACGCTTCTGCTTGGCTGGTTACTGTAATAATTTGTCAACTGGGCTATGTTCTGGGCTAGGTATGTTCTGGGCTAGGTATGTTCTGGGCTAGGTATGTTCTGGGCTAGGTTTGGGTATGTTCTGGGCTAGGTATGTTCTGGGCTAGGTATGTTCTGGGCTAGGTATGTTCTGGGCTAGGTATGTTCTGGGCTAGGTATGTTCTGGGCTAGGTATGTTCTGGGCTAGGTATGTTCTGGGCTAGGTATGTTCTGGGCTAGGTATGTTCTGGGCTAGGTATGTTCTGGGCTAGGTATGTTCTGGGCTAGGTATGTTCTGGGCTAGGTATGTTCTGGGCTAGGTATGTTCTGGGCTAGGTATGTTCTGGGCTAGGTATGCTTTCGCCGAAAAGCATTTTATAAATATGACACTGTGGTTGGTTTAACAAGAAGTTAATCTTTAAACCTATGTAAAATATGTTTTGTTTTCTGAATTTTTATAATGAGCATCTCTGTAATTTAATTTGGCGCTCTGCAACCTCACTGGATGTTGGCCAGATGGGACGCTAGCGTCCCACATACCCTAGAGAGGTTAAACAAACTTTTCCCATGGTGCCCCAGAATACTAAGTTCATGGTTACCTGATTAATTTGATCACATAATTATAAACATAGTTAATTATTCGATGAATAGCATTTGTCACATGAATAATACTAACGTCACGACAGAAGGAAGAGGAAGAGGAGGATGAGAAAGGAGTGGAGGGGATGAGGAGGTGGAAGAAGAGAGTGACAAAGAGGATGGAAGAGGAGGTGAAGGAGAAAGAGGAAGATTTCAGCTTGGACCAGGCACCTGGACACTTGGCTGCTGCTGCTGTCAGTTGATTTGGAGGCGTCCAGGCCGTAAATCTTACGGAGTTTTGGCCGGGCACGTTCACTGGTTTTGGGAATGGGAACGTCTGACGGCATTCCGTCCAGCTCGTCCAGCGTGTCTTGGCGGGAGAACAGCATGGTGGCCTCAGTGTAGGCACTGATGCGATAAAGGGATGGAGAGATGAGAAATAAATGAGTGGAATGACACAATGGTTACAACATGGCTTCCACATGACACAACTAAAGATGTGGAAGTTTCCAAATGGTAGTGGTGATGTGATTTCTCATCGCTCATGCTGAAGATACTGATCAAGCCCTAGATTTAGATATAGAATGAAATAATAGGATATTTCCAGCACTCTCCTCAGTCTTTTCTTCTGCTTTTTATTACTACTTGTTATTTGTAGACTTTGGTTTTTGGCGTTTGATTCTTAATTGATATTTTTATTGTACTGCATTGCTGAGGAGAGTCAGTCAGCATTTCTCTGTACTCTGTGCATCTGACCAATAAACTGCTCAAAACCGACACCCCAACTCGAGCACTCCGTTCTGCCGCCTCAGGTCTTTTGGCCCTCCCACCCCAACGGGAGGTCAGCTCAGTCCAAGCTCTTCTCTGTCCTGGAACCCCAACGGGAGGTCAGCTCCCGCTCAGCCCAGTCCAAGCTCTTCTCTGTCTTGGAACCCCAACGGGAGGTCAGCTTCCGCTCAGCCCAGTCCAAGCTCTTCTCTGTCCTGGAACCCCAATGGTAGGTCCAGCTTCCCCCTGAAGCTAGGACAGCAGAGTCTCTGCCCATCTTCCAAAAACATCTGAAACCCTCTCTTCAAACTGTATGTTAAATAATCCCCCTTCTCACCTCAACCCCCACAGCACTAAACCAGGACATAACCCCCCCCCCCCCCCCAAGCTCTGACTCTACTGACCCCCACAGCACTAAACCAGGACTTAACCCCCCCAAGCTCTGACTCTACTGACTCCCACAGCACTTAACCAGGACTTGACCGCCCCCCTCCCAAGCTCTGACTCTACTGATGCCCACAGCACTTAACCAGGACTCGACTCCCCCCCCCAAGCTCTGACTCTACTGACCCCCACAGCAGTTAACCAGGACTTGACCCCCCTAGCTATGACTCTACTGCCCCCCACAGCACTTAACCAGGACTTGACCCCCTCCCCCTAGCTCTGACTCTACTAATAGCTGCGATATTGAGGTAAAATGTACTTTCTATCCCTGTGATATGTGGTTGTCCCACCTAGTCATCTTAAGATGAATGCACCAACTGTAAGTTGTTCAGGATAAGAGCATCTGCTAAATGACTAACATGTAAAATGTACATTTGATTCAAATTATTACATGTACGAAACACTTACCTGGATATGCTGTCTCGTGATGCCAACGATGCCATGCTGTCCTGGCTCTCCATGTGATAGTCGCCTCTCCTCCTGTGGACCCTGTGAGACCCCCCCGACGCACTGTCCTCCTCACTGAGCCGGTCCAGGCTGGACCCCCGAGACATGCTCATACGCATCTGCTTCTGGTAGAACACATGGATACTCTCTCTGGACGGGACGTTGCCCTGCAGGGGGAGATCAGGATAGTCATTTAATCTCGGGTTTGTTTTCTAGTTTGCTATATATCAAAGTAAAAAAATGTAATCTAACTATTTAGAAAGTGTTTATGTGAGACAAAATACTCAAAGGGGCGGCAGGTAGCCTAGTGGTTAGAGTGTAGAGGAGGCAGGTAGCCTAGTGGTTAGAGTGTAGAGGTGGCAGGTAGCCTAGTGGTTAGAGTGTAGAGGAGGCAGGTAGCCTAGTGGTTAGAGTGAAGGGGCGGCAGGTAGCCTAGTGGTTAGAGTGGAGGGGAGGCAGGTAGCCTAGTGGTTAGAGTGTAGAGGAGGCAGGTAGCCTAGTGGTTAGAGTGTAGAGGAGGCAGGTAGCCTAGTGGTTAGAGTGTAGAGGAGGCAGGTAGCCTAGTGGTTAGAGTGTAGAGGAGGCAGGTAGCCTAGTGGTTAGAGTGTAGAGGAGGCAGGTATCCTAGTGGTTAGAGTGTAGAGGAGGCAGGTAGCCTAGTGGTTAGTGTGTAGAGGAGGCAGGTAACCTAGTGGTTAGTGTAGAGGAGGCAGGTAGCCTAGTGGTTAGAGTGTAGAGGAGGCAGGTAGCCTAGTGGTTAGAGTGTAGAGGAGGCAGGTAGCCTAGTGGTTAGAGTGTAGAGGAGGCAGGTAGCCTAGGGGTTAGAGTGTAGGGGCGGCAGGTAGCCTAGTGGTTAGAGTGTAGAGGAGGCAGGTAGCCTAGTGGTTAGAGTGTAGGGGCGGCAGGTAGCCTAGTGGTTAGAGTGTAGGGGAGGCAGGTAGCCTAGTGGTTAGAGTGTAGGGGAGGCAGGTAGCCTAGTGGTTAGAGTGTAGAGGAGGCAGGTAGCCTAGTGGTTAGAGTGTAGGGGAGGCAGGTAGCCTAGTGGTTAGAGTGTAGAGGAGGCAGGTAGCCTAGTGGTTAGAGTGTAGGGGCGGCAGGTAGCCTAGTGGTTAGAGTGTAGAGGCGGCAGGTAGCCTAGTGGTTAGAGGGGAGGGGCGGCATGTAGCCTAGTGGTTAGAGTGTAGGGGAGGCAGGTAGCCTAGTGGTTAGAGTGTAGAGGAGGCAGGTAGCCTAGTGGTTAGAGTGTAGAGGAGGCAGGTAGCCTAGTGGTTAGAGTGTAGAGGCGGCAGGTAGCCTAGTGGTTAGAGGGGAGGGGCGGCATGTAGCCTAGTGGTTAGAGTGGAGGGGCGGCAGGTAGCCTAGTGGTTAGAGTGTAGAGGAGGCAGGTAGCCTAGTGGTTAGAGTGTAGAGGCAGCAGGGTAGCCTAGTGGTTAGAGTGTAGAGGAGGCAGGTAGCCTAGTGGTTAAAGTGTAGAGGAGGCAGGTAGCCTAGTGGTTAGAGTGTAGAGGAGGCAGGTAGCCTAGTGGTTAGAGTGTAGAGGAGGCAGGTAGCCTAGTGGTTAGAGTGTAGAGGCGGCAGGTATCCTAGTGGTTAGAGTGTAGAGGAGGCAGGTAGCCTAGTGGTTAGAGTGGAGGGGCGGCAGGTAGCCTAGTGGTTAGAGTGTAGGGGTGGCAGGGTAGCCTAGTGGTTAGAGTGGAGGGGCGGCAGGTAGCCTAGTGGTTAGAGTGTAGAGGAGGCTGGTAGCCTAGTGGTTAGAGTGTAGAGGAGGCAGGTAGCCTAGTGGTTAGAGTGTAGAGGAGGCAGGTAGCCTAGTGGTTAGAGTGTAGAGGAGGCAGGTAGCCTAGTGGTTAGAGTGTAGAGGAGGCAGGTAGCCTAGTGGTTAGAGTGTAGAGGAGGCAGGTAGCCTAGTGGTTAGAGTGTAGAGGAGGCAGGTAGCCTAGTGGTTAGAGTGTAGAGGAGGCAGGTATCCTAGTGGTTAGAGTGTAGAGGAGGCAGGTAGCCTAGTGGTTAGAGTGTAGAGGAGGCAGGTATCCTAGTGGTTAGAGTGTAGAGGCGGCAGGTAGCCTAGTGGTTAGAGTGTAGAGGCGGCAGGTAGCCTAGTGGTTAGAGTGTAGAGGAGGCAGGTAGCCTAGTGGTTAGAGTGTAGGGGGTGCAGGTAGCCTAGTGGTTAGAGTGTAGGGGCGGCAGGTAGCCTAGTGGTTAGAGTGTAGAGGCGGCAGGTAGCCTAGTGGTTAGAGTGTAGAGGCGGCAGGTAGCCTAGTGGTTAGAGTGTAGGGACGGCAGGTAGCCTAGTGGTTAGAGTGTAGAGGCGGCAGGTAGCCTAGTGGTTAGAGTGTAGAGGCGGCAGGTAGCCTAGGGGTTAGAGTGTAGGGACGGCAGGTAGCCTAGTGGTTAGAGTGTAGAGGCGGCAGGTAGCCTAGTGGTTAGAGTGTAGAGGCGGCAGGGTAGCCTAGTGGTTAGAGTGAAGGGGCGGCAGGGTAGCCTAGTGGTTAGAGTGTAGAGGCGGCAGGGTAGCCTAGTGGTTAGAGTGAAGGGGCGGCAGGGTAGCCTAGTGGTTAGAGTGTAGAGGCGGCAGGTAGCCTAGTGGTTAGAGTGTAGGGACGGCAGGTAGCCTAGTGGTTAGAGTGTAGAGGCGGCAGGTAGCCTAGTGGTCAGAGTGTAGAGGAGGCAGGTATCCTAGTGGTTAGAGTGAAGGGGCGGCAGGTAGCCTAGTGGTTAGAGTGTAGAGGCGGCAGGTAGCCTAGTGGTTAGAGTGTAGGGACGGCAGGTAGCCTAGTGGTTAGAGTGTAGAGGCGGCAGGTAGCCTAGTGGTCAGAGTGTAGGGAGGCAGGTAGCCTAGTGGTTAGAGTGTAGAGGCGGCAGGTAGCCTAGTGGTTAGAGTGTAGGGACGGCAGGTAGCCTAGTGGTTAGAGTGTAGAGGCGGCAGGTAGCCTAGTGGTTAGAGTGTAGAGGCGGCAGGTAGCCTAGTGGTTAGAGTGTAGGGACGGCAGGTAGCCTAGTGGTTAGAGTGTAGAGGCGGCAGGTAGCCTAGTGGTTAGAGTGTAGAGGCGGCAGGTAGCCTAGGGGTTAGAGTGTAGGGACGGCAGGTAGCCTAGTGGTTAGAGTGTAGAGGCGGCAGGTAGCCTAGTGGTTAGAGTGTAGAGGCGGCAGGGTAGCCTAGTGGTTAGAGTGAAGGGGCGGCAGGGTAGCCTAGTGGTTAGAGTGTAGAGGCGGCAGGGTAGCCTAGTTGTTAGAGTGAAGGGGCGGCAGGGTAGCCTAGTGGTTAGAGTGTAGAGGCGGCAGGTAGCCTAGTGGTTAGAGTGTAGGGACGGCAGGTAGCCTAGTGGTTAGAGTGTAGAGGCGGCAGGTAGCCTAGTGGTCAGAGTGTAGGGAGGCAGGTAGCCTAGTGGTTAGAGTGTAGAGGCGGCAGGTAGCCTAGTGGTTAGAGTGTAGGGACGGCAGGTAGCCTAGTGGTTAGAGTGTAGAGGCGGCAGGTAGCCTAGTGGTTAGAGTGTAGAGGCGGCAGGTAGCCTAGTGGTTAGAGTGTAGGGACGGCAGGTAGCCTAGTGGTTAGAGTGTAGAGGCGGCAGGTAGCCTAGTGGTTAGAGTGTAGAGGCGGCAGGTAGCCTAGGGGTTAGAGTGTAGGGACGGCAGGTAGCCTAGTGGTTAGAGTGTAGAGGCGGCAGGTAGCCTAGTGGTTAGAGTGTAGGGACGGCAGGTAGCCTAGTGGTTAGAGTGTAGGGACGGCAGGTAGCCTAGTGGTTAGAGTGTAGGGACGGCAGGGTAGCCTAGTGGTTAGAGTGTAGGGGCGGCAGGTAGCCTAGTGGTTAGAGTGTAGGGGCGGCAGGTAGCCTAGTGGTTAGAGTGTAGGGACGGCAGGTAGCCTAGTGGTTAGAGTGTTGGACTAGTAACCGAAAGGTTGCAAGATTGAATCCCTGAGCTGACAAGGTAAAAATCTGTTGTTCTGCCCCTGAACAAGGCAGTTAACCCCACTGTTCCTAGGGCTGTTATTGAAAATAAGAATTTGTTCTTTAACTGGCCTAGTTAAATGAAGGTAAAAGAGAGTGACATAAATGTATATAGAGAGAGAGTTACATAAATATGTATATATAGAGAGAGAGTGACATAAATATGTATATATAAAGAGAGAGTGACATAAATATGTATATATAGAGAGACAGTGACATAAATATGTATATATAGAGAGAGAGTGACATAAATATGTATATATAAAGAGAGAGTGACATAAATATGTATATATAAAGAGAGAGTGACATAAATATGTATATATAAAGAGAGAGTGACATAAATATGTATATATAGAGAGAGAGTGACATAAATATGTATATATATAGAGAGAGTGACAGCAGCAGTACCTTTTTGACCTCTCTAGTGAGCATGCATCTCTCAATGCGCAGCACGGTGGAGATGTCTATGTGTTCTCTACACACGTTGTTCATCCACTTGGTGAAGCTCTCCACCGTGGTCTGGAACAACACCCAGGTGAACTTGATGATGTTGAACACTCGCTTCAAGACGTTGTCTGGTGGTACGTAGGAAAGAGAAGTTACAAATATTTACATTTTTTTTTTGCAGACAATCTTATCCAAAGTGACATCAGGGCACTCAACTAAAACTAGCTAAAACAGCCATGATCCAGATCATTGCCATCACGATCATAGATTCGGAGTAAACTATTGTAAGAACCTATGATATATACTATATATAGAATCAATATCACGACTGGTGGTTGTCTCTCTGTGTAAGTGGTTGTGTATATACATATACTACAGTATTTGAAAGGGTCTGTGACACCCACCTGGTCCGTCAGACTTCTTCTCCTGTGTTCCCTCTTGATCTTCCTCCATCTCTATAGTCACATGACCTGCACAGAATAACACAACAAAACAATAATTTACAGAAAATAACACAACAAAACAAAACAATAACTTTCAGAGAATAACATAACAAAACAATACTTACAGTAGATTTGGTTTATAATTAGTTTATAGTAGATTTGGTTTATAATGAGTGAGTGTGAGAACTCTTGGGGTAGTCGTCAGGGATGTCCTATCTCACCCCTGCTTTTCGCTTTCACAACCAAGCCTTACATTATCTACATGAATTAAGAGGTGGTGAATCAAGCATAAAGGGATCTTGTAAAATAACGATGCTTTTGAATCATCACAGATTAAAGACGGATCTTCCGTGAGAACTAAGGAAGTAGCATGAGCCCTCAGAAGTTGTAAGAACAGAATGATGCGTTGATCTATTCTCGTGATCTTCTTCTGAAACTGGGCTATTTGGTCAAAGGATGTATGCTGATGATTTTCTTTATATCGGTGACTGATATCTCTTAACTTACCTTCCTTCTTGTCCTTCTTGTGTTTGTCTCTCTTGGTGTACCTCTTCCAGAACTTACGCTTCTCTTTGCCTCGTTCCTTCATGGCTGTCTTGGAGTCTGTTATCCAGGCATGGTAGAAAAACTGGGAGCGTACAGTACAGGAAGCACAATGTTAGTTTGGACATAAAGGAACGAATCCTGATTTGAGATCTGTGCGCTCTTAACTCTGACTTTCGCAAAATTATGTATTGAGTCATGTGTTGATACATGTAATGATTCATGTATTGATTTGTGTCGAGTCGTGTATTGTTAATTTATTGATTCATGTATTGATTCGCGTTGATTCATGTAATGATTCATGTATTGATTTGTGTGTTGATTCATGTATTGATTCGCGTTGATTCATGTAATGATTCATGTATTGATTCATGTATTTTGTCGTGTTGATTCATATATTGACGACAATTTGTACAGGAAAAAAATTGTTACGCACACAGATCTCAAGGATTCAGTCCAATCAAAGGAGTGCTACGGTCAAGGCGGGCACACTCAGAGGCAAATAAAACAAGAGCAATAGCAAGCCAGGTGACCATTAGTTAACCCTTTAAACCACAGACAAATCAAAACAATCGAGATCAGAGTCACAAAGACAATATGACAATTTTAGAGTGTTTTTGCTTCATCAGTACAAAAGGTAGATGCCACCTGCGATTTATGGCATTTTACACTCTTATATTGGTTTCATTGTGACTAGGCGACAATATCGAAGGCTTACTTGTAAATATATTTAACCTTGTACAATGGAGCAAACCACACCAAAATCGCAAATGTGTGATAACAACACAAATGCATTTTCTGAGATCTGTTGGTAAAAGGCTCTGCCGAGTTCATGCAAACTGCTTCAAAACAACCTATCACTTAAAACACATGACAGAAGGACCACTGTAGTTCCATCCCCATCCTTTCTGGAATATTTAGGATATTTTTTTGTCTCTAAATGGATATGGTATTGGATCGGATATGGGATGGAAAGACAGTTGGTTATAAATGCCTTGGCCTTCATTAAAACAGCAAATCTACACAAAACAGGCTGAGGACACAGGATACAGTCGACGCAGGCTGTGGTAAGAGGAGATACAGGCTGAGGACACAGGATACAGTCTACACAGGCTGTGGTAAGAGGAGATACAGGCTGAGGACACAGGATACAGTCTACACAGGCTGAGGTAAGAGGAGATACAGGCTGAGGACACAGGTTACAGTCGACACAGGCTGTGGTAAGAGAAGATGCTGAATCTGTTATTTGGTACCTTGGCTGCCCTGATTACATACTGAAGGATGGTTTTGGGCAGTTTAATGATAGATCTGGGCAGAGCTATAAGGGCTGAGGCAAACTTCCCAATAGCTCGCTGAAGAGGAGGGATAAAGGGTGGTAGGGTAGTTAGTAGAAAACACAAAGATGAAAGTGCATATCTTTTCATACACTAGTAGTGGCAACAGATAATCTGATACTAAACTAGACAATATTGACAATTGAAAGACAATGAAATATTTCACACTACAGTAATACCGGGTAACTACTTCGGTATACTGAGGAAACGTTGACGCTGGTCTGGTCTGGTCTGGAGCTCACCTGAAACGCTGACTTCTTGGGCAGCTCTTGATCCTCTCTTTTCTCCTCCTCTTCCTCCTCTTCTTCACTGTCAGTTTCAAACAAGTAATAATCTCCACTCCTCACCACTGATGAGAGAGCAAGGGGCTGTTAATATTAACTGGAGGAAATAGGGCTTGAAAAGATGCTTTGGGGTGTTGAGAGTCTGTAAACTAGTGTGACTAGAGGTTGGTTTGATTCAAAACACTTGTGGGATGAAGTTGATAAGAGTAGGAGAGCAAACACAATGTTAGACACACAATATTAGCATATTCGTTTGTTTACTAAGACATGGCATAGATTGAGGTGATTTGGGCAGACCTTCAAAAGAATTGTAATAGTTGAAAAACTGACTTATGTCCTTGAACAGAAGAGCCATAATGGGGGGGAACAGGAAGAGAGGAGGATGCTGGGTAATATATGAATGGGGTTAGGATGAGGGGTGAATTGGGTAAATCATATAATGAATGCAACGATATGACAGGGGTGATACTAAGAAATCAATTCAACACAGAAACAGGGCACCACAGAGAACAACTGAGACACACCTCAGAGAAACGTGGGTATAGTTTTCTACAGCTTTTCAATGTCAATTTGAAACTCGATTTCCTTATTAATACCTTCAAAATGTATTCAATGTGGATCGTTCTGATCAGTATTGCTCAGTTTCCCCTCATGCGGTACATATACTGGTGATCGTGACTATAACAGAGACATAATCCTTCACCCTTTTACTCTTCCTAGAAAGAAAGAATGAAAAGGGAGAAGGCACTTAGCTCTGTCTAATAGAATCTTTCACAACGAGAGATTCCCTACTGTGGCCTCACCAGGACCACAACCACAAACATCACAGGCATCAGTTATTTTATTTTCTCTCATGGAAAATAGTCTATTTATGGCCCCCATTGCCATTAGTTGAGGCATATTGTAGTATTGTCTTATTTAATTCCAGCAATTCAGTACACTATCTCGTCTGTATATTTCGGATGTTTTGGGGTTCATCAATCAGTCGAACAATTAACTCATCAATCAATTAATTAATCAATCGAGGGGCCTTAAATAGAGACAGAAAAGGACTGAGGTCTGGATGGAACGTTGACGTTTGTTTTGGGTCGTCTGGAGCCCAGGTGCAGTATGGGAATCCTCTGAGAGTTCTGGTCAAGGACACAACAGTCAATCAGAGCGGAGAAAGAAGGAGGGGTCAACCTACTGGAGGCGTGGTCAACCCAAGGCCGCCACCACTGCCTTTTTTTAGTCTTGGCTGTTTCTTTCTCTTTCACTTTCTCTTTCTCTCTTTCTCGCTCTGCTCCTAAAATAAAAATGGTTTCACATGTAGATCAATTATGCTTTATATTGCAAAAAATATTTCTTCATTCAGACTTTGTGCAAGTTAAACGGTATTTCCCAAAAAAAATATATATATATATCTTCATGAAGCTTTGTGACCACAACATTGTTTGCAGTAATGATGTCATAAGTATCGGGATCGTATGAAAATCTATTCCAGGGTTGAATAAATGTTCCATGAGAACTAACCAACACCCAGTCTATATCGATTAGACATTCCGCCTAGTTTTAACATCAGTACTCCTAGAGAGACGTTAAGAGCCTTCATCATGATACAGTACCATCATCCTCTTCCTCCTGCTCCTGTGGCTGGATGGGGTTCTCTCTGTCCCCAGATTCCTGCGGCTGGATGGGGTTCTCTCTGTCCCCAGATTCCTGCAGCTGGATGGGGTTCTCTCTGTCCCCAGATTCCTGGGCCAGGCTCAACATCTTTTTCTTCCCACTCTTAAACTTCTCCTGGCGCTGCTTTATACGGTCCATCCTGAGAGGGAGAGAGACAGAGACAGGAAGATGATGAATGACAAAACTCAGTTTTATCTATCAAGAGAAAGCAGACAAGGTTTCTCTCTCTTCTTCCATGTTTCTAGAACAATATTGAAAGAAAGCAAGTACTATTTGGACCATTTGGCCTGTTAGAGGCTGGATAAAGGTTAGATTAATAGATAAAGGTTTAAAGGGAAGGTTAATAGATAAAGGTTTAAAGGGAAGGTTAATAGATAAATGCTGGATAAAGGTTAAAAGGGAAGGTTAAAAGATAAAGGTTTAAAGGGAAGGTTAGTAGATAAAGGTTTAAAGGTTAGGTTAATAGATAAATGCTGGATAAAGGTATAAAGGGAAGGTTAATAGATAAAGGTTTAAAGGGAAGGTTAGTAGATAAAGGTTTAAAGGGAAGGTTAGTAGATAAAGGTTTAAAGGGAAGGTTAATAGATAAAGGTTTAAAGGGAAGGTTAGTAGATAAAGGTTTAAAGGGAAGGTTAATAGATAAAGGTTTAAAGGGAAGGTTAGTAGATAAAGGTTTAAAGGGAAGGTTAGTAGATAAAGGTTTAAAGGTTAGGTTAATAGATAAATGCTGGATAAAGGTTAAAAGGGAAGGTTAAAAGATAAAGGTTTAAAGGGAAGGTTAATAGATAAAGGTTTAAAGGGAAGGTTAGTAGATAAAGGTTTAAAGGGAAGGTTAGTAGATAAAGGTTTAAAGGGAAGGTTAATAGATAAAGGTTTAAAGGGAAGGTTAATAGATAAAGGTTTAAAGGGAAGGTTAATAGATACAGGTTTAAAGGGAAGGTTAATAGATAAAGGTTTAAAGGGAAGGTTAATAGATACAGGTTTAAAGGGAAGGTTAGTAGATAAAGGTTTAAAGGGAAGGTTAATAGATAAAGGTTTAAAGGGAAGGTTAATAGATACAGGTTTAAAGGGAAGGTTAATAAGTAAAGGCTGGATAAAGGTTAGTAGATAAAGGTTAAATGGAAGGTCCATATCAAGCAGACAGCTGTTGTGACTTACTGTCTCTTCAGCTGCTCCATAGACTTGTTCTCTTCCTCCAGTCTGGCTCTCACTGCCTTCACTATAGTAGCCTGGAACAATTCAGCCCCTCTGAAACACACACATAGATAATCACATCAAAGATACATTACCATATCACAGGTACATCATCACAACTATATTACCATATCACAGGTACATTACCATATCACAGGTACATTAACATATCACATACATTACATTATCACAGATACATTGCATTATCACAGGTACATCATGACATCACAGGTACATTACCATAGCACAGGTACATTATCATATCACAGGTACATTACCATATCACAGAAATATTACCATATCACAGAGACATTACCATACCAGAGATGCATTACAATATTCGAGGTATATTACCATATCACAGGTACATTACCATATCACAGATACATTACACTATCACATATACATTACCATATCACAGATACATGATCATCACAGTACGACAGCGGAGTGAGAACAGTTGCAAAGAGCTTGCTGGTGTAATGGAGGTCTATGGAACCACGCTGGCGTGATGAGTAACCTGGTGTAACCTGGTGTGATGAGTAACCTGGTGTAATGAGTAACCTGGTGTAACCTGGTGTAACCTGGTGTGATGAGTAACCTGGTGTAACCTGGTGTAATGAGTAACCTGGTGTGATGAGTAACCTGGTGTAATGAGTAACCTGGTGTAACCTGGTGTGATGAGTAACCTGGTGTGATGTGAGTAACCTGGGGCAATGAGTAACCTGGTATAATAAGTAACCTGGTGTAATGAGTAACCTGGTGGTGTAATGAGTAACCTGGTGTAATGAGTAACCTGGTGTGATGAGTAACCTGGTGTAATGAGTAACCTGGTGTGATGAGTAACCTGGTGTAACCTGGTGTAATGAGTAACCTGGTGTAACCTGGTGTAATGAGTAACCTGGTGTAACCTGGTGTAATGCGTAACCTGGTGTGATGAGTAACCTGGTGTGATGAGTAACCTGGTGTAACCTGGTGTAATGAGTAACCTGGTGTGATGAGTAACCTGGTGTGATGAGTAACCTGGTGTAATGAGTAACCTGGTATAATGACTAACCTGGTGTAATGAGTAACCTGGTGTAATGAGTAACCTGGTGTAATGAGTAACCTGGTGTAACCTGGTGTAATGAGTAACCTGGTGTAACCTGGTGTAATGAGTAACCTGGTGTAACCTGGTGTGATGAGTAACCTGGTGTAACCTGGTGTAATGAGTAACCTGGTGTAATGAGAACCTGGTGTAACCTAGTGTGATGAGTAACCTGGTGTGATGAGTAACCTGGTGTAATGAGTAACTTGGTGAAACCTGGTGTAATGAGTAACCTGGTGTGATGAGTAACCTGGTGTAATGAGTAACCTGGTGTAATGAGTAACCTGGTGTGATGAGTAACCTGGTGTAATGAGTAACCTGGTGTGATGAGTAACCTGGTGTAACCTGGTGTAATGAGTAACCTGGTGTGATGAGTAACCTGGTGTAATGAGTAACCTGGTGTAATCTGGTGTAATGAGTAACCTGGTGTAATGAGTAACCTGGTGTAATCTGGTGTAATGAGTAACCTGGTGTAATGAGTAACCTGGTATAATGAGTAACATGGTGTAATGAGTAACCTGGTGGAATGAGTAACCTGGTGTAACCTGGTGTGATGAGTAACCTGGTGTGATGTGAGTAACCTGGTCTGATGAGTAACCTGGTGTAATGAGTAACCTGGTGTAACCTGGTGTAACGAGTAACCTGGTCTAACCTGGTGTAATGAGTAACCTGGTGTAATGAGTAACCTGGTGTAACCTGGTGTAATGAGTAACCTGGTCTAACCTGGTGTAATGAGTAACCTGAATGTAATGAGTAACCTGGTGTGACCTGGTGTGATGAGTAACCTGAGTGTAATGAGTGATGAGTAACTTGGTGTAACCTGGTGTGATGAGTAACCTGGTGTAACCTTGTGTGATGAGTAACCAAGTGTAATGAGTAACCTGGTGTAATGAGTAACCTGGTGTAACCTGGTGTAATGAGTAACCTGGTCTAACCTGGTGTAATGAGTAACCTGGTGTAATGAGTAACCTGGTGTGATGAGTAACCTGGTGTAACCTGGTGTAATGAGTAACCTGGTGTAACCTGGTGTAATGCGTAACCTGGTGTAATGAGTAACCTGGTGTAACCTGGTGTAATGAGTAACCTGGTCTAACCTGGTGTAATGAGTAACCTGGTGTAATGAGTAACCTGGTGTGATGAGTAACCTGGTGTAATGAGTAACCTGGTGTGATGAGTAACCTGGTGTAACCTGGTGTAATGAGTAACCTGGTGTAACCTGATGTAATGAGTAACCTGGTGTAACCTGGTGTAATGCATAACCTGGTGTGATGAGTAACCTGGTGTGATGAGTAACCTGGTGTAACCTGGTGTAATGAGTAACCTGGTGTGATGAGTAACCTGGTGTGATGAGTAACCTGGTGTAATGAGTAACCTGGTATAATGACTAACCTGGTGTAATGAGTAACCTGGTGTAATGAGTAACCTGGTGTAACCTGGTGTAATGAGTTACCTGGTGTAACCTGGTGTAATGAGTAACCTGGTGTAACCTGGTGTAATGAGTAACCTGGTGTGATGAGTAACCTGGTGTAACCTGGTGTAATGAGTAACCTGGTGTAATGAGTAACCTGGTGTAACCTAGTGTAATGAGTAACCTGGTGTGATGAGTAACCTGGTGTAATGAGTAACCTGGTGAAACCTGGTGTAATGAGTAACCTGGTGTGATGAGTAACCTGGTGTAATGAGTAACCTGGTGTGATGAGTAACCTGGTGTAACCTGGTGTAATGAGTAACCTGGTGTGATGAGTAACCTGGTGTAATGAGTAACCTGGTGTAACCTGGTGTAATGAGTAACCTGGTATAATGAGTAACCTGGTATAATGAGTAACATGGTGTAATGAGTAACCTGGTGTAATGAGTAACCTGGTGTAACCTGGTGTGATGAGTAACCTGGTGTGATGAGTAACCTGGTGTAATGAGTAACCTGGTGTAACCTGGTGTAATGAGTAACCTGGTCTAACCTGGTGTAATGAGTAACCTAGTGTAATGAGTAACCTGGTGTAATGAGTAACCTGGTGTAACCTGGTGTAATGAGTAACCTGGTCTAACCTGGTGTAATGAGTAACCTGAGTGTAATGAGTAACCTGGTGTGACCTGGTGTGATGAGTAACCTGAGTGTAATGAGTGATGAGTAACTTGGTGTAACCTGGTGTGATGAGTAACCTGGTGTAACCTTGTGTGATGAGTAACCAAGTGTAATGAGTAACCTGGTGTAATGAGTAACCTGGTGTAACCTGGTGTAATGAGTAACCTGGTGTAACCTGGTGTAATGAGTAACCTGGTGTAATGAGTAACCTGGTGTGATGAGTAACCTGGTGTAATGAGTAACCTGGTGTAATGAGTAACCTGGTGTAATGAGTAACCTGGTGTAACCTGGTGTAATGAGTAACCTGGTGTAACCTGGTGTAATGAGTAACCTGGTGTAACCTGGTGTGATGAGTAACCTGGTGTAACCTGGTGTAATGAGTAACCTGGTGTAATGAGTAACCTGGTGTAACCTAGTGTGATGAGTAACCTGGTGTGATGAGTAACCTGGTGTAATGAGTAACTTGGTGAAACCTGGTGTAATGAGTAACCTGGTGTGATGAGTAACCTGGTGTAATGAGTAACCTGGTGTAATGAGTAACCTGGTGTGATGAGTAACCTGGTGTAATGAGTAACCTGGTGTGATGAGTAACCTGGTGTAACCTGGTGTAATGAGTAACCTGGTGTGATGAGTAACCTGGTGTAATGAGTAACCTGGTGTAATCTGGTGTAATGAGTAACCTGGTGTAATGAGTAACCTGGTGTAATCTGGTGTAATGAGTAACCTGGTGTAATGAGTAACCTGGTATAATGAGTAACATGGTGTAATGAGTAACCTGGTGGAATGAGTAACCTGGTGTAACCTGGTGTGATGAGTAACCTGGTGTGATGTGAGTAACCTGGTCTGATGAGTAACCTGGTGTAATGAGTAACCTGGTGTAACCTGGTGTAACGAGTAACCTGGTCTAACCTGGTGTAATGAGTAACCTGGTGTAATGAGTAACCTGGTGTAATGAGTAACCTGGTGTAACCTGGTGTAATGAGTAACCTGGTCTAACCTGGTGTAATGAGTAACCTGAATGTAATGAGTAACCTGGTGTGACCTGGTGTGATGAGTAACCTGAGTGTAATGAGTGATGAGTAACTTGGTGTAACCTGGTGTGATGAGTAACCTGGTGTAACCTTGTGTGATGAGTAACCAAGTGTAATGAGTAACCTGGTGTAATGAGTAACCTGGTGTAACCTGGTGTAATGAGTAACCTGGTCTAACCTGGTGTAATGAGTAACCTGGTGTAATGAGTAACCTGGTGTGATGAGTAACCTGGTGTAACCTGGTGTAATGAGTAACCTGGTGTAACCTGGTGTAATGCGTAACCTGGTGTAATGAGTAACCTGGTGTAACCTGGTGTAATGAGTAACCTGGTCTAACCTGGTGTAATGAGTAACCTGGTGTAATGAGTAACCTGGTGTGATGAGTAACCTGGTGTAATGAGTAACCTGGTGTGATGAGTAACCTGGTGTAACCTGGTGTAATGAGTAACCTGGTGTAACCTGGTGTAATGAGTAACCTGGTGTAACCTGGTGTAATGCATAACCTGGTGTGATGAGTAACCTGGTGTGATGAGTAACCTGGTGTAACCTGGTGTAATGAGTAACCTGGTGTGATGAGTAACCTGGTGTGATGAGTAACCTGGTGTAATGAGTAACCTGGTATAATGACTAACCTGGTGTAATGAGTAACCTGGTGTAATGAGTAACCTGGTGTAACCTGGTGTAATGAGTTACCTGGTGTAACCTGGTGTAATGAGTAACCTGGTGTAACCTGGTGTAATGAGTAACCTGGTGTGATGAGTAACCTGGTGTAACCTGGTGTAATGAGTAACCTGGTGTAATGAGTAACCTGGTGTAACCTAGTGTAATGAGTAACCTGGTGTGATGAGTAACCTGGTGTAATGAGTAACCTGGTGAAACCTGGTGTAATGAGTAACCTGGTGTGATGAGTAACCTGGTGTAATGAGTAACCTGGTGTGATGAGTAACCTGGTGTAACCTGGTGTAATGAGTAACCTGGTGTGATGAGTAACCTGGTGTAATGAGTAACCTGGTGTAACCTGGTGTAATGAGTAACCTGGTATAATGAGTAACCTGGTATAATGAGTAACATGGTGTAATGAGTAACCTGGTGTAATGAGTAACCTGGTGTAACCTGGTGTGATGAGTAACCTGGTGTGATGAGTAACCTGGTGTAATGAGTAACCTGGTGTAACCTGGTGTAATGAGTAACCTGGTCTAACCTGGTGTAATGAGTAACCTAGTGTAATGAGTAACCTGGTGTAATGAGTAACCTGGTGTAACCTGGTGTAATGAGTAACCTGGTCTAACCTGGTGTAATGAGTAACCTGAGTGTAATGAGTAACCTGGTGTGACCTGGTGTGATGAGTAACCTGAGTGTAATGAGTGATGAGTAACTTGGTGTAACCTGGTGTGATGAGTAACCTGGTGTAACCTTGTGTGATGAGTAACCAAGTGTAATGAGTAACCTGGTGTAATGAGTAACCTGGTGTAACCTGGTGTAATGAGTAACCTGGTGTAACCTGGTGTAATGAGTAACCTGGTGTAATGAGTAACCTGGTGTGATGAGTAACCTGGTGTAATGAGTAAGCTGGTGTGATGAGTAACCTGGTGTAACCTGGTGTAATGAGTAACCTGGTGTAACCTGGTGTAATGAGTAACCTGGTGTAACCTGGTGTAATGCGTAACCTGGTGTGATGAGTAACCTGGTGTGATGAGTAACCTGGTGTAACCTGGTGTAATGAGTAACCTGGTGTGATGAGTAACCTGGTGTAATGAGTAACCTGGTGTAACCTGGTGTAATGAGTAACCTGGTGTAATGAGTAACCTGGTATAATGAGTAACATGGTGTAATGAGTAACCTGGTGGAATGAGTAACCTGGTGTAACCTGGTGTGATGAGTAACCTGGTGTGATGTGAGTAACCTGGTGTGATGAGTAACCTGGTGTAATGAGTAACCTGGTGTAACCTGGTGTAATGAGTAACCTGGTCTAACCTGGTGTAATGAGTAACCTGGTGTAATGAGTAACCTGGTGTAATGAGTAACCTGGTGTAACCTGGTGTAATGAGTAACCTGGTCTAACCTGGTGTAATGACTAACCTGAGTGTAATGAGTAACCTGGTGTGACCTGGTGTGATGAGTAACCTGAGTGTAATGAGTGATGAGTAACTTGGTGTAACCTGGTGTGATGAGTAACCTGGTGTAACCTTGTGTGATGAGTAACCAAGTGTAATGAGTAACCTGGTGTAATGAGTAACCTGGTGTAACCTGGTGTAATGAGTAACCTGGTCTAACCTGGTGTAATGAGTAACCTGGTGTAATGAGTAACCTGGTATAATGACTAACCTGGTGTAATGAGTAACCTGGTGTAATGAGTAACCTGGTGTAATGAGTAACCTGGTGTAATGAGTAACCTGGTGTAACCTGGTGTAATGAGTAACCTGGTGTAACCTGGTGTAATGAGTACCTGGTGTGATGAGTAACCTGGTGTAACCTGGTGTAATGAGTAACCTGGTCTAACCTGGTGTAATGAGTAACCTGGTGTAATGAGTAACCTGGTGTAATGAGTACCTGGTGTAACCTGGTGTAATGAGTAACCTGGTCTAACCTGGTGTAATGAGTAACCTGAGTGTAATGAGTAACCTGGTGTGACCTGGTGTGATGAGTAACCTGAGTGTAATGAGTGATGAGTAACTTGGTGTAACCTGGTGTGATGAGTAACCTGGTGTAACCTTGTGTGATGAGTAACCAAGTGTAATGAGTAACCTGGTGTAATGAGTAACCTGGTGTAACCTGGTGTAATGAGTAACCTGGTCTAACCTGGTGTAATGAGTAAACCTGGTGTAAATGAGTAACCTGTATAATGACTAACCTGGTGTAATGAGTAACCTGGTGTAATGAGTAACCTGGTGTAATGAGTAACCTGGTGTAACCTGGTGTAATGAGTAACTGGTGTAACCTGGGTGTAATGAGTAACCTGGTGTAACCTGGTGTAATGAGTAACCTGGTGTGATGAGTAACCTGGTGTAACCTGGTGTAATGAGTAACCTGGTGTAATGAGTAACCCTGGTGTAACCTAGTGTAATGGTAACCTGGTGTGATGAGTAACCTGGTGTAATGAGTTAACCTGGTGAAACCTGGTGTAATGAGTAACCTGGTGTGATGACTAACCTGGTGTAATGAGTAACCTGTGTGATGAGTAACCTGGTGTAACCTGGTGTAATGAGTAACCTGGTGTGATGAGTAACCTGGTGTAATGAGTAACCTGGTGTAACCTGGTGTAATGAGTAACCAGGTATAATGAGTAACCTGGTATAATGAGTAAATGGTGTAATGAGTAACCTGGTGTAATGAGTAACCTGGTGTAACCTGGTGTGATGAGTTAACCTGGTGTAATGAGTAACCTGGTGTAACCTGGTGTAATGAGTAACCTGGTCTAACCTGGTGTAATGAGTAAACCTAGTGTAATGAGTAACCTGGTGTAATGAGTAACCTGGTGTAACCTGGTGTAATGAGTAACCTGGTCTAACCTGGTGTAATGAGTAACCTGAGTGTAATGAGTAACCTGGTGTGACCTGGTGTGATGAGTAACCTGGTGTAACCTGGTGTAATGAGTAACCTGGTGTAACCTGGTGTAATGCGTAACCTGGTGTGATGAGTAACCTGGTTGTGATGAGTAACCTGGTGTAACCTGGTGTAATGAGTAACCTGGTGTGATGAGTAACCTGGTGTAATGAGTAACCTGGTGTAACCTGGTGTAATGAGTAACCTGGGTGTAATGAGTAACCTGGTATAATGTAGTAACATGGTGTAATGAGTAACCTGGTGGAATGAGTAACCTGGTGTAACCTGGTGTGATGAGTAACCTGGTGTGATGTGAGTAACCTGGTGTGATGAGTAACCTGGTGTAATGAGTAACCTGGTGTAACCTGGTGTAATGAGTAACCTGGTCTAACCTGGTGTAATGAGTAACCTGGTGTAATGAGTAACCTGGTGTAATGAGTAACCTGGTGTAACCTGGTGAATGAGTAACCTGGTCTAACCTGGTGTAATGAGTAACCTGAGTGTAATGAGTAACCTGGTGTGACCTGGTGTGATGAGTAACCTGAGTGTAATGAGTGATGAGTAACTTGGTGTAACCTGGTGTGATGAGTAACCTGGTGTAACCTTGTGTGATGAGTAACCAAGTGTAATGAGTAACCTGGTGTAATGAGTAACCTGGTGTAACCTGGTGTAATGAGTAACCTGGGTCTAACCTGGTGTAATGAGTAACCTGGTGTAATGAGTAACCTGGTGTGATGAGTAACCTGGTGTAACCTGGTGGTAATTAGTAACCTGGTGTAACCTGGTGTAATGCGTAACCTGGTGTAATGAGTAGCCTGGTGTAACCTGGTGTAATGAGTAACCTGGTCTAACCTGGTGTAATGAGTATCCTGGTGTAATGAGTAACCTGGTGTGATGAGTAACCTGGTGTAATGAGTAACCTGGTGTGATGAGTAACCTGGTGTAACCTGGTGTAATGAGGAACCTGGTGTACCTGTGTAATGAGTAACCTGGTGTAACCTGGTGTAATGCATAACCTGGTGTGATGAGTAACCTGCTGTGATGAGTAACCTGGTGTAACCTGGTGTAATGAGTAACCTGGTGTGATGAGTAACCTGGTGTGATGAGTAACCTGGTGTAATGAGTAACCTGGTATAAATGACTAACCTGGTGTAATGAGTAACCTCGGTGTAATGAGTAACCTGGTGTAATGATAACCTGGTGTAACCTGGTGTAATGAGTAACCTGGTGTAACCTGGTGTATGGTAACCTGGTGTAACCTGGGTAATGAGTAACGGTTGTGATGAGTAACCTGGTGTAACCTGGTGTAATGAGTAACCTGTGTAAGAGTAACCTGG
Source organism: Oncorhynchus kisutch (assembly GCF_002021735.2). Classification (NCBI taxonomy): domain Eukaryota; kingdom Metazoa; phylum Chordata; class Actinopteri; order Salmoniformes; family Salmonidae; genus Oncorhynchus; species Oncorhynchus kisutch. The sequence continues at coordinate 46,269,557 of NC_034203.2, read as the reverse complement.
TGTAACCTAGTGTAATGAGTAACCTGGTGTGATGAGTAATCTGGTGTAATGAGTAACCAGGTGAAACCTGGTGTAATGAGTAACTGGTGTGATGAGTAACCTGGTGTAATGAGTAACCTGGTGTGATGAGTAACCTGGTGTAACCTGGTGTAATGAGTAACCTGGTGTGATGAGTAACCTGGTGTAATGAGTAACCTGGTGTAACCTGGTGTAATGAGTAACCTGGTATAATGAGTAACCTGGTATAATGAGTAACATGGTGTAATGAGTAACCTGGTGTAATGAGTAACCTGGTGTAACCTGGTGTGATGAGTAACCTGGTGTGATGAGTAACCTGGTGTAATGAGTAACCTGGTGTAACCTGGTGTAATGAGTAACCTGGTCTAACCTGGTGTAATGAGTAACCTGGTGTAATGAGTAACCTGGTGTAATGAGTAACCTGGTGTAACCTGGTGTAATGAGTAACCTGGTCTAACCTGGTGTAATGAGTAACCTGGTGTAATGAGTAACCTGGTGTGACCTGGTGTGATGAGTAACCTGGTGTAATGAGTGATGAGTAACTTGGTGTAACCTGGTGTGATGAGTAACCTGGTGTAACCTTGTGTGATGAGTAACCAAGTGTAATGAGTAACCTGGTGTAATGAGTAACCTGGTGTAACCTGGTGTAATGAGTAACCTGGTGTAACCTGGTGTAATGAGTAACCTGGTGTAATGAGTAACCTGGTGTGATGAGTAACCTGGTGTAATGAGTAACCTGGTGTGATGAGTAACCTGGTGTAACCTGGTGTAATGAGTAACCTGGTGTAACCTGGTGTAATGAGTAACCTGGTGTAACCTGGTGTAATGCGTAACCTGGTGTGATGAGTAACCTGGTGTGATGAGTAACCTGGTGTAACCTGGTGTAATGAGTAACCTGGTGTGATGAGTAACCTGGTGTGATGAGTAACCTGGTGTAATGAGTAACCTGGTATAATGAGTAACCTGGTGTAATGAGTAACCTGGTGTAATGAGTAACCTGGTGTAATGAGTAACCTGGTGTAACCTGGTGTAATGAGTACCTGGTGTAACCTGGTGTAATGAGTAACCTGGTGTAACCTGGTGTGATGAGTAACCTGGTGTAACCTGGTGTAATGAGTAACCTGGTGTAACCTAGTGTAATGAGTAACCTGGTGTGATGAGTAACCTGGTGTAATGAGTAACCTGGTGAAACCTGGTGTAATGAGTAACCTGGTGTGATGAGTAACCTGGTGTAATGAGTAACCTGGTGTGATGAGTAACCTGGTGTAATGAGTAACCTGGTGTGATGAGTAACCTGTGTATGAGTAACCTGGTGAAACCTGGTGTAAATGAGTACCTGGTGTGATGAGTAACCTGGTGTAATGAGTAACCTGGTGTAATGAGTAACCTGGTGTGATGAGTAACCTGGTGTAATGAGTAACCTGGTGTGATGAGTAACCTGGTGTAACCTGGTGTAATGAGTAACCTGGTGTGATGAGTAACCTGGTGTAATGAGTAACCTGGTGTAACCTGGTGTAATGAGTAACCTGGTGTAACCTGGTGTAATGAGTAACCTGGTGTAACCTGGTGTAATGAGTAACCTGGTGTAATGAGTAACCTGGTGTAATGAGTAACCTGGTGTAACCTGGTGTAATGAGTAACCTGGTGTAACCTGGTGTAATGAGTAACCTGGTCTAACCTGGTGTAATGAGTAACCTGGTGTAATGAGTAACCTGAGTGTAATGAGTAACCTGGTGTGACCTGGTGTGATGAGTAACCTGAGTGTAATGAGTGATGAGTAACTTGGTGTAACCTGGTGTGATGAGTAACCTGGTGTAACCTTGTGTGATGAGTAACCAAGTGTAATGAGTAACCTGGTGTAATGAGTAACCTGGTGTAACCTGGTGTAATGAGTAACCTGGTGTAACCTGGTGTAATGAGTAACCTGGTGTAATGAGTAACCTGGTGTGATGAGTAACCTGGTGTAACCTGGTGTAATGAGTAACCTGGTGTAACCTGGTGTAATGAGTAACCTGGTGTAATGAGTAACCTGGTGTAACCTGGTGTAATGAGTAACCTGGTGTAACCTGGTGTAATGAGTAACCTGGTGTAACCTGGTGTAATGAGTAACCTGGTGTAATGAGTAACCTGGTGTGATGAGTAACCTGGTGTAATGAGTAACCTGGTGTGATGAGTAACCTGGTGTAACCTGGTGTAATGAGTAACGTGGTGTAACCTGGTGTAATGAGTAACCTGGTGTAACCTGGTGTAATGAGTAACCTGGTGTGATGAGTAACCTGGTGTGATGAGTAACCTGGTGTAACCTGGTGTAATGAGTAACCTGGTGTGATGAGTAACCTGGTGTGATGAGTAACCTGGTGTAATGAGTAACCTGGTATAATGACTAACCTGGTGTAATGAGTAACCTGGTGTAATGAGTAACCTGGTGTAATGAGTAACCTGGTGTAATGAATAACCTGGTGTAACCTGGTGTGATGAGTAACCTGGTGTAACCTGGTGTAATGAGTAACCTGGTGTAATGAGTAACCTGGTGTAACCTGGTGTAATGAGTAACCTGGTGTGATGAGTAACCTGGTGTAATGAGTAACCTGGTGAAACCTGGTGTAATGAGTAACCTGGTGTGATGAGTAACCTGGTGTAATGAGTAACCTGGTGTGATGAGTAACCTGGTGTGATGAGTAACCTGGTGTGATGAGTAACCTGGTGTAATGAGTAACCTGGTGAAACCTGGTGTAATGAGTAACCTGGTGTAATGAGTAACCTGGTGTAATGAGTAACCTGGTGTGATGAGTAACCTGGTGTAATGAGTAACCTGGTGTGATGAGTAACCTGGTGTAACCTGGTGTAACCTGGTGTAATGAGTAACCTGGTGTAACCTGGTGTAATGAGTAACCTGGTCTAACCTGGTGTAATGAGTAACCTGAGTGTAATGAGTAACCTGGTGTGACCTGGTGTGATGAGTAACCTGGTGTAATGAGTGATGAGTAACTGGTGTAACCTGGTGTAATGAGTAACCTGGTGTGACCTGGTGTGATGAGTAACCAAGTGTAATGAGTAACCTGGTGTAATGAGTAACCTGGTGTAACCTGGTGTAATGAGTAACCTGGTCTAACCTGGTGTAATGAGTAACCTGGTGTAATGAGTAACCTGGTGTGATGAGTAACCTGGTGTAATGAGTAACCTGGTGTGATGAGTAACCTTGTGTAACCTGGTGTAATGAGTAACCTGGTGTAACCTGGTGTAATGAGTAACCTGGTGTAACCTGGTGTAATGCGTAACCTGGTGTGATGAGTAACCTGGTGTGATGAGTAACCTGGTGTAACCTGGTGTAATGAGTAACCTGGTGTGATGAGTAACCTGGTGTGATGAGTAACCTGGTGTAATGAGTAACCTGGTGAAACCTGGTGTAATGAGTAACCTGGTGTAATGAGTAACCTGGTGTAATGAGTAACCTGGTGTGATGAGTAACCTGGTGTAATGAGTAACCTGGTGTGATGAGTAACCTGGTGTAACCTGGTGTAACCTGGTGTAATGAGTAACCTGGTGTAACCTGGTGTAATGAGTAACCTGGTGTAATGAGTAACCTGGTGTGATGAGTAACCTGGTGTAATGAGTAACCTGGTGTGATGAGTAACCTGGTGTAACCTGGTGTAATGAGTAACCTGGTGTAACCTGGTGTAATGAGTAACCTGGTGTAACCTGGTGTAATGAGTAACCTGGTGTGATGAGTAACCTGGTGTAATGAGTAACCTGGTGTAATGAGTAACCTGGTGTAATGAGTAACCTGGTGTAATGAGTAACCTGGTGTAATGAGTAACCTGGTGTAATGAGTAACCTGGTGTAATCTGGTGTAATGAGTAACCTGGTGTGATGAGTAACCTGGTGTGATGAGTAACCTGGTGTAACCTGGTGTAATGAGTAACCTGGTGTGATGAGTAACCTGGTGTGATGAGTAACCTGGTGTAATGAGTAACCTGGTATAATGACTAACCTGGTGTAATGAGTAACCTGGTGTAATGAGTAACCTGGTGTAATGAGTAACCTGGTGTAACCTGGTGTAATGAGTAACCTGGTGTAACCTGGTGTAATGAGTAACCTGGTGTAACCTGGTGTGATGAGTAACCTGGTGTAACCTGGTGTAATGAGTAACCTGGTGTAATGAGTAACCTGGTGTAACCTGGTGTAATGAGTAACCTGGTGTGATGAGTAACCTGGTGTAATGAGTAACCTGGTGAAACCTGGTGTAATGAGTAACCTGGTGTAATGAGTAACCTGGTGTAATGAGTAACCTGGTGTGATGAGTAACCTGGTGTAATGAGTAACCTGGTGTGATGAGTAACCTGGTGTAACCTGGTGTAATGAGTAACCTGGTGTGATGAGTAACCTGGTGTAATGAGTAACCTGGTGTAACCTGGTGTAATGAGTAAACTGGTATAATGAGTAACCTGGTGTAATGAGTAACATGGTGTAATGAGTAACCTGGTGTTATGAGTAACCTGGTGTGATGAGTAACCTGGTGTAATGAGTAACCTGGTGTAATGAGTAACCTGGTGTAATGAGTAACCTGGTGTGATGAGTAACCTGGTGTAACCTGGTGTAATGAGTAACCTGGTGTAACCTGGTGTAATGAGTAACCTGGTGTGATGAGTAACCTGGTGTAATGAGTAACCTGGTGAAACCTGGTGTAATGAGTAACCTGGTGTGATGAGTAACCTGGTGTAATGAGTAACCTGGTGTGATGAGTAACCTGGTGTAATGAGTAACCTGGTGTGATGAGTAACCTGGTGTAACCTGGTGTAATGAGTAACCTGGTGTGATGAGTAACCTGGTGTAATGAGTAACCTGGTGTAACCTGGTGTAATGAGTAACCTGGTGTAATGAGTAACCTGGTATAATGAGTAACATGGTGTAATGAGTAACCTGGTGTATTGAGTAACCTGGTGTAACCTGGTGTGATGAGTAACCTGGTGTGATGAGTAACCTGGTGTAATGAGTAACCTGGTGTAACCTGGTGTAATGAGTAACCTGGTGTAACCTGGTGTAATGAGTAACCTGGTGTAACCTGGTGTAATGAGTAACCTGAGTGTAATGAGTAACCTGGTGTGACCTGGTGTGATGAGTAACCTGAGTGTAATGAGTGATGAGTAACTTGGTGTAACCTGGTGTGATGAGTAACCTGGTGTAACCTTGTGTGATGAGTAACCAAGTGTAATGAGTAACCTGGTGTAATGAGTAACCTGGTGTAACCTGGTGTAATGAGTAACCTGGTGTGATGAGTAACCTGGTGTAATGAGTAACCTGGTATAATGAGTAACCTGGTGTAATGAGTAACCTGGTGTAATGAGTAACCTGGTGTAATGAGTAACCTGGTGTAATGAGTAACCTGGTATAATGAGTAACCTGGTGTAATGAGTAACCTGGTGTGATGAGTAACCTGGTGTAACCTGGTGTAATGAGTAACCTGGTGTAATGAGTAACCTGGTATAATGAGTAACCTGGTGTGATGAGTAACCTGGTGTAATGAGTAACCTGGTGTAACCTGGTGTAATGAGTAACCTGGTCTAACCTGGTGTAATGAGTAACCTGAGTGTAATGAGTAACCTGGTGTGACCTGGTGTGATGAGTAACCTGAGTGTAATGAGTGATGAGTAACTTGGTGTAACCTGGTGTGATGAGTAACCTGGTGTAACCTTGTGTGGTGAGTAACCAAGTGTAATGAGTAACCTGGTGTAATGAGTAACCTGGTGTAACCTGGTGTAATGAGTAACCTGGTCTAACCTGGTGTAATGAGTAACCTGGTGTAATGAGTAACCTGGTGTGATGAGTAACCTGGTGTAATGAGTAACCTGGTGTGATGAGTAACCTGGTGTAACCTGGTGTAATGAGTAACCTGGTGTAACCTGGTGTAATGAGTAACCTGGTGTAACCTGGTGTAATGAGTAACCTGGTGTGATGAGTAACCTGGTGTGATGAGTAACCTGGTGTAACCTGGTGTAATGAGTAACCTGGTGTGATGAGTAACCTGGTGTGATGAGTAACCTGGTGTGATGAGTAACCTGGTGTAATGAGTTACCTGGTGAAACCTGGTGTAATGAGTAACCTGGTGCAATGAGTAACCTGGTGTAATGAGTAACCTGGTGTGATGAGTAACCTGGTGTAATGAGTAACCTGGTGTGATGAGTAACCTGGTGTACCTGGTGTAACCTGGTGTAATGAGTAACCTGGTGTAACCTGGTGTAATGAGTAACCTGGTCTAACCTGGTGTAATGAGTAACCTGAGTGTAATGAGTAACCTGGTGTGGACCTGGTGTGATGAGTAACCTGAGTGTAATGAGTGATGAGTAACTTGGTGTAACCTGGTGTGATGAGTAACCTGGTGTAACCTTGTGTGATGAGTAACCAAGTGTAATGAGTAACCTGGTGTAATGAGTAACCTGGTGTAACCTGGTGTAATGAGTAACCTGGTCTAACCTGGTGTAATGAGTAACCTGGTGTAATGAGTAACCTGGTGTGATGAGTAACCTGGTGTAATGAGTAACCTGGTGTGATGAGTAACCTTGTGTAACCTGGTGTAATGAGTAACCTGGTGTAACCTGGTGTAATGAGTAACCTGGTGTAACCTGGTGTAATGCGTAACCTGGTGTGATGAGTAACCTGGTGTGATGAGTAACCTGGTGTAACCTGGTGTAATGAGTAACCTGGTGTGATGAGTAACCTGGTGTGATGAGTAACCTGGTGTAATGAGTAACCTGGTGAACCTGGTGTAATGAGTAACCTGGTGCAATGAGTAACCTGGTGTAATGAGTAACCTGGTGTGATGAGTAACCTGGTGTAATGAGTAACCTGGTGTGGATGAGTAACCTGGTGTAAACCTGGTGTAACCTGGTGTAATGAGTAACCTGGTGTACCTGGTGTAATGAGTAACCTGGTGTAATGAGTAACCTGGTGTGATGAGTAACCTGGTGTAATGAGTAACCTGGTGTGATGAGCAACCTGGTGTAACCTGGTGTAATGAGTAACCTGGTGTAACCTGGTGTAATGAGTAACCTGGGTGTAACCTGGTGTAATGCGTAACCTGGTGTGATGAGTAACCTGGTGTAATGAGTAACCTGGTATAATGACTAACCTGGTGTAATGAGTAACCTGGTGTAATGAAGTAACCTGGTGTAATGAAGTACATGGTGTAATGAGTAACCTGGTGTAATCTGGTGTAATGCGTAACCTGGTGTGATGAGTAACCTGATGTGATGAGTAACCTGGTGTAACCTGGTGTAATGAGTACCTGGTGTGATGAGTAACCTGGTGTGATGAGTAACCTGGTGTAAATGAGTAACCTGGTATAAATGACTTAACCTGGTGTAATGAGTAACCTGGTGTAATGAGTAACCTGGTGTAATAGTAACCTGGTGTAACCTGGTGTAATGAGTTACCTGGTGTAACCTGGTGTAATGAGTAACCTGGTGTAACCTGGTGTGATGAGTAACCTGGTGTAACCTGGTGTAATGAGTAACCTGGTGAAATGAGTAACCTGGTGTAACCTAGTGTAATGAGTAACCTGGTGTGATGAGTAACCTGGTGTAATGAGTAACCTGGTGAAACCTGGTGTAATGAGTAACCTGGTGTAATGAGTAACCTGGTGTAATGAGTACCCTGGTGTGATGAGTAACCTGGTGTAATGAGTAACCTGGTGTGATGAGTAACCTGGTGTAACCTGGTGTAATGAGTAACCTGGTGTGATGAGTAACCTGGTGTAATAAGTAGCCTGGTGTAACCTGGTGTAATGAGTAAACTGGTATAAATGAGTAACCTGGTGTAATGAGTAACATGGTGTAATGAGTAACCTGGTGTAATGAGTAACCTGTTGTAACCTGGTGTGATGAGTAACCTGGTGTTATGTGAGTAACCTGGTGTGATGAGTAACCTGGTGTAATGAGTAACCTGGTGTGACCTGGTGTGATGAGTAACCTGGTGTAATGAGTAACCTGGTGTAACCTGGTGTGATGAGTAACCTGGTGTGATGTGAGTAACCTGGTGTGATGAGTAACCTGGTGTGACCTGGTGTGATGAGTAACCTGGTGTAATGAGTAACCTGGTGTAATGAGTAACCTGGTGTAACCTGGTGTAATGAGTAACCTGGTCTAACCTGGTGTAATGAGTAACCTGGTGTAATGAGTAACCTGGTGTGATGAGTAACCTGGTGTAATGAGTAACCTGGTGTGATGAGTAACCTGGTGTAACCTGGTGTAATGAGTAACCTGGTGTAACCTGGTGTAATGAGTAACCTGGTGTAACCTGGTGTAATGCGTAACCTGGTGTGATGAGTAACCTGGTGTGATGAGTAACCTGGTGTAACCTTGTGTAATGAGTAACCTGGTGTTATGAGTAACCTGGTGTGATGAGTAACCTGGTGTAATGAGTAACCTGGTATAATGACTAACCTGGTGTAATGAGTAACCTGGTGTGATGAGTAACCTGGTGTAACCTGGTGTAATGAGTAACCTGGTGTAAGCTAGTGTAATGAGTAACCTGGTGTGATGAGTAACCTGGTGTAATGAGTAACCTGGTGAAACCTGGTGTAATGAGTAACCTGGTGTGATGAGTAACCTGGTGTAATGAGTAACCTGGTGTGATGAGTAACCTGGTGTAATGAGTAACCTGGTGTGATGAGTAACCTGGTGTAACCTGGTGTAATGAGTAACCTGGTGTGATGAGTAACCTGGTGTAATGAGTAACCTGGTGTAACCTGGTGTAATGAGTAACCTGGTGTAATGAGTAACCTGGTATAATGAGTAACATGGTGTAATGAGTAACCTGGTGTATTGAGTAACCTGGTGTAACCTGGTGTGATGAGTAACCTGGTGTGATGAGTAACCTGGTGTAATGAGTAACCTGGTGTAACCTGGTGTAATGAGTAACCTGGTGTGATGAGTAACCTGGTGTAATAAGTTAGCCTGGTGTAACCTGGTGTAATGAGTAAACTGGTATAATGAGTAACCTGGTGTAATGAGTATCATGGTGTAATGAGTAACCTGGTGGTAATGAGTAACCTGTTGTAACCTGGTGTGATGAGTAACCTGGTGTTATGTGAGTAACCTGGTGTGATGAGTAACCTTGTGTAACCTGGTGTAATGAGTAACCTGGTGTAACCTGGTGTAATGAGTAACCTGGTGTAACCTGGTGTAATGCGTAACCTGGTGTGATGAGTAACCTGGTGTGATGAGTAACCTGGTGTAACCTGGTGTAATGAGTAACCTGGTGTGATGAGTAACCTGGTGTGATGAGTAACCTGGTGTAATGAGTAACCTGGTGAAACCTGGTGTAATGAGTAACCTGGTGCAATGAGTAACCCTGGTGTAATGAGTAACCTGGTGTGATGAGTAACCTGGTGTAATGAGTAACCTGGTGTGATGAGTACCTGGTGTAACCTGGTGTAACCTGGTGTAATGAGTAACCTGGTGTAACCTGGTGTAATGAGTAACCTGGTGTAATGAGTAACCTGGTGTGATGAGTAACCTGGTGTAATGAGTAACCTGGTGTGATGAGCAACCCTGGTGTAACCTGGTGTAATGAGTAACCTGGTGTAACCTTGGTGTAATGAGTAACCTGGTGTAACCTGGTGTAATGCGTAACCTGGTGTGATGAGTAACCTGGTGTAATGAGTACCTGGTATAATGACTAACCTGGTGTAATGAGTAACCTGGTGTAATGAGTAACCTGGTGTAATGAGTAACATGGTGTAATGAGTAACCTGGTGTAATCTGGTGTAATGCGTAACCTGGTGTGATGAGTAACCTGATGTGATGAGTAACCTGGTGTAACCTGGTGTAATGAGTAACCTGGTGTGATGAGTAACCTGGTGTGATTAGTAACCTGGTGTAATGAGTAACCTGGTATAATGACTAACCTGGTGTAATGAGTAACCTGTGAGTAACCTGGTGTAACCTGGTGTAATGAGTTACTGGTGTAACCTGGTGTAAATGAGTAACCTGGTGTACCTGGTGTGATGAGTAACCTGGTGTAACCTGGTGTAATGAGTAACCTGGTGAAATGAGTAACCTGGTGTAACCTAGTGTAATGAGTAACCTGGGTGATGAGAACCTGGTGTAATGAGTAACCTGGTGAAACCTGGTGTAATGAGTAACCTGGTGTAATGAGTAACCTGGTGTAATGAGTACCCTGGTGTGATGAGTAACCTGGTGTAATGAGTAACCTGGTGTGATGAGTAACTGGTGTAACCTGGTGTAATGAGTAAACCTGGTGTGATGAGTAACCTGGTGTAATAAGTAGCCTGGTGTAACCTGGTGTAATGAAGTAAACTGGTATAATGAGTACCTGGTGTAATGAGTAACATGGTGTAATGAGTAACCTGGTGTAATGAGTAACCTGTTGTAACCTGGTGTGATGAGTAACCTGGTGTTATGTGAGTAACCTGGTGTGATGAGTAACCTGGTGTAATGAAGTAACCTGGTGTGAAACCTGGTGTGATGAGTAACCTGGTGTAATGAGTAACCTGGTGTAACCTGGTGTGATGAGTAACCTGGTGTGATGTGAGTAACCTGGTGTGATGAGTAACCTGGTGTGACCTGGTGTGATGAGTAACCTGGTGTAATGAGTAACCTGGTGTAATGAGTAACCTGGTGTAACCTGGTGTAATGAGTAACCTGGTCTAACCTGGTGTAATGAGTAACCTGGTGTAATGAGTAACCTGGTGTGATGAGTAACCTGGTGTAATGAGTAACCTGGTGTGATGAGTAACCTGGTGTAACCTGGTGTAATGAAGTAACCTGGTGTAACCTGGTGTAATGAGTAACCTGGTGTAACCTGGTGTAATGCGTAACCTGGTGTGATGAGTAACCTGGTGTGATGAGTAACCTGGTGTAACCTTGTGTAATGAGTAACCTGGTGTTATGAGTAACCTGGTGTGATGAGTAACCTGGTGTAATGAGTAACCTGGTATAATGACTAACCTGGTGTAATGAGTAACCTGGTGTGATGAGTAACCTGGTGTAACCTGGTGTAATGAGTAACCTGGTGTAAGCTAGTGTAATGAGTAACCTGGTGTGATGAGTAACCTGGTGTAATGAGTAACCTGGTGAAACCTGGTGTAATGAGTAACCTGGTGTGATGAGTAACCTGGTGTAATGAGTAACCTGGTGTGATGAGTAACCTGGTGTAACTGGTGTAATGAGTAACCTGGTGTGATGAGTAACCTGGTGTAATGAGTAACCTGGTGTAACCTGGTGTAATGAGTAACCTGGTGTAATGAGTAACCTGGTATAATGAGTAACATGGTGTAATGAGTAACCTGGTGTATTGAGTAACCTGGTGTAACCTGGTGTGATGAGTAACCTGGTGTGATGAGTAACCTGGTGTAAATGAGTAACCTGGTGTAACCTGGTGTAATGAGTAACCTGGTGTGATGAGTAACTGGTGTAATAAGTAGCCTGGTGTAACCTGGTGTAATGAGTAAACTGGTATAATGAGTACCTGGTGTAATGAGTATCATGGTGTAATGAGTAACCTGGTGTAATGAGTAACCTGTTGTAACCTGGTGTGATGAGTAACCTGGTGTTATGTGAGTAACCTGGTGTGATGAGTAACCTGGTGTAATGAGTAACCTGGTGTGACCTGGTGTGATGAGTAACCTGGTGTAATGAGTAACCTGGTGTAACCTGGTGTGATGAGTAACCTGGTGTGATGTGAGTAACCTGGTGTGATGAGTAACCTGGTGTAATGAGTAACCTGGTGTAACCTGGTGTAATGAGTAACCTGGTCTAACCTGGTGTAATGAGTAACCTGGTGTAATGAGTACCTGGTGTGATGAGTAACCTGGTGTAATGAGTAACCTGGTGTGATGAGTAACCTGGTGTAACCTGGTGTAATGAGTAACCTGGTGTAACCTGGTGTAATGAGTAACCTGGTGTAACCTGGTGTAATGAGTAACCTGGGTGTAACCTGGTGTAATGCGTAACCTGGTGTAACCTGGTGTGATGAGTAACCTGGTGTTATGTGAGTAACCTGGTGTATGAGTAACCTGGTGTAATGAGTAACCTGGTGTGACCTAGTGTGATGAGTAACCTGGTGTAATGAGTAACCTGGTGTAACCTGGTGTGATGAGTAACCTGGTGTGATGTGAGTAACCTGGTGTGATGAGTAACCTGGTGTAACCTGGTGTAATGAGTAACCTGGTCTAACCTGGTGTAATGAGTAACCTGAGTGTAATGAGTACCTGGTGTGACCTGGTGTGATGAGTAACCTGAGTGTAATGAGTGATGAGTAACTTGGTGTAACCTGGTGTGATGAGTAACCTGGTGTAACCTTGTGTGATGAGTAACCTAGTGTAATGAGTGACCTGGTGTAATGAGTAACCTGGTGTAACCTGGTGTAATGAGTAACCTGGTCTAACCTGGTGTAATGAGTAACCTGGTGTGATGAGTAACCTGGTGTAATGAGTAACCTGGTGTGATGAGTAACCTGGTGTAACCTGGTGTAATGAGTAACCTGGTGTAACCTGGTGTAATGAGTAACCTGGTGTAACCTGGTGTAATGCGTAACCTGGTGTGATGAGTAACCTGGTGTGATGAGTAACCTGGTGTAACCTGGTGTAATGAGTAACCTGGTGTAATGAGTAACCTGGTGTAACCTAGTGTAATGAGTAATCTGGTGTGATGAGTAACCTGGTGTAATGAGTAACCTGGTGAAACCTGGTGTAATGAGTAACCTGGTGTAATGAGTAACCTGGTGTAATGAGTAACCTGGTGTGATGAGTAACCTGGTGTAATGAGTAACCTGGTGTGATGAGTAACCTGGTGTAACCTGGTGTAACCTGGTGTAAAGAGTAACTTGGTGTAACCTGGTGTAATGAGTAACCTGGTGTAACCTGGTGTAATGCGTAACCTGGTGTGATGAGTAACCTGGTGTGATGAGTAACCTGGTGTAACCTGGTGTAATGAGTAACCTGGTGTGATGAGTAACCTGGTGTGATGAGTAACCTGGTGTAATGAGTAACCTGGTATAATGAGTAACCTGGTGTAATGAGTAACCTGGTGTAATGAGTAACCTGGTGTAATGAGTAACCTGGTGTAACCTGGTGTAATGAGTAACCTGGTGTAACCTGGTGTAATGAGTAACCTGGTGTAACCTGGTGTGATGAGTAACCTGGTGTAACCTGGTGTAATGAGTAACCTGGTGTAATGAGTAACCTGGTGTAACCTGGTGTAATGAGTAACCTGGTGTGATGAGTAACCTGGTGTAATGAGTAACCTGGTGAACCTGGTGTAATGAGTAACCTGGTGTAATGAGTAACCTGGTGTAATGAGTAACCTGGTGTGATGAGTAACCTGGTGTAATGAGTAACCTGGTGTGATGAGTAACCTGGTGTAACCTGGTGTAATGAGTAACCTGGTGTGATGAGTAACCTGGTGTAATGAGTAACCTGGTGTAACCTGGTGTAATGAGTAACCTGGTGTAATGAGTAACCTGGTGTAATGAGTAACATGGTGTAATGAGTAACCTGGTGTAATGAGTAACCTGTTGTAACCTGGTGTGATGAGTAACCTGGTGTTATGTGAGTAACCTGGTGTGATGAGTAACCTGGTGTAATGAGTAACCTGGTGTGACCTGGTGTGATGAGTAACCTGGTGTGATGAGTAACCTGGTGTAACCTGGTGTGATGAGTAACCTGGTGTGATGTGAGTAACCTGGTGTGATGAGTAACCTGGTGTAATGAGTAACCTGGTGTGACCTGGTGTGATGAGTAACCTGGTGTAATGAGTAACCTGGTGTAATGAGTAACCTGGTGTAACCTGGTGTAATGAGTAACCTGGTCTAACCTGGTGTAATGAGTAACCTGGTGTAATGAGTAACCTGGTGTGATGAGTAACCTGGTGTAATGAGTAACCTGGTGTGATGAGTAACCTGGTGTAACCTGGTGTAATGAGTAACCTGGTGTAACCTGGTGTAATGAGTAACCTGGTGTAACCTGGTGTATTGCGTAACCTGGTGTGATGAGTAACCTGGTGTGATGAGTAACCTGGTGTAACCTGGTGTAATGAGTAACCTGGTGTTATGAGTAACCTGGTGTGATGAGTAACCTGGTGTAATGAGTAACCTGGTGTAATGAGTAACCTGGTGTAATGAGTAACCTGGTGTGATGAGTAACCTGGTGTAACCTGGTGTAATGAGTAACCTGGTGTAACCTGGTGTAATGAGTAACCTGGTGTGATGAGTAACCTGGTGTAATGAGTAACCTGGTGTAACCTGGTGTAATGAGTAACCTGGTGTGATGAGTAACCTGGTGTGATGAGTAACCTGGTGTGATGAGTAACCTGGTGTAATGAGTAGCCTGGTGTAACCTGGTGTAATGAGTAAACTGGTGTAATGAGTAACCTGGTGTAATGAGTAACATGGTGTAATGAGTAACCTGGTGTAATGAGTAACCTGGTGTAACCTGGTGTGATGAGTAACCTGGTGTTATGAGTAACCTGGTGTGATGAGTAACCTGGTGTAATGAGTAACCTGGTGTAACCTGGTGTGATGAGTAACCTGGTGTAATGAGTAACCTGGTGTAACCTGGTGTGATGAGTAACCTGGTGTGATGAGTAACCTGGTGTGATGAGTAACCTGGTGTAATGAGTAACCTGGTGTGACCTGGTGTGATGAGTAACCTGGTGTAATGAGTAACCTGGTGTAATGAGTAACCTGGTGTAACCTGGTGTAATGAGTAACCTGGTGTAACCTGGTGTAATGAGTAACCTGGTGTAATGAGTAACCTGGTGTGATGAGTAACCTGGTGTAATGAGTAACCTGGTGTGATGAGTAACCTGGTGTAACCTGGTGTAATGAGTAACCTGGTGTAACCTGGTGTAATGAGTAACCTGGTGTAACCTGGTGTAATGAGTAACCTGGTGTGATGAGTAACCTGGTGTGATGAGTAACCTGGTGTAACCTGGTGTAATGAGTAACCTGGTGTTATGAGTAACCTGGTGTGATGAGTAACCTGGTGTAATGAGTAACCTGGTATAATGAGTAACCTGGTGTAATGAGTAACCTGGTGTGATGAGTAACCTGGTGTAACCTGGTGTAATGAGTAACCTGGTGTAACCTGGTGTAATGAGTAACCTGGTGTGATGAGTAACCTGGTGTAATGAGTAACCTGGTGAAACCTGGTGTAATGAGTAACCTGGTGTGATGAGTAACCTGGTGTGATGAGTAACCTGGTGTGATGAGTAACCTGGTGTAATGAGTAACCTGGTGATGAGTAACCTGGTGTAACCTGGTGTAATGAGTAACCTGGTGTGATGAGTAACCTGGTGTAATGAGTAACCTGGTGTAACCTGGTGTAATGAGTAACCTGGTGTAATGAGTAACCTGGTATAATGAGTAACATGGTGTAATGAGTAACCTGGTGTATTGAGTAACCTGGTGTAACCTGGTGTGATGAGTAACCTGGTGTGATGAGTAACCTGGTGTAATGAGTAACCTGGTGTAACCTGGTGTAATGAGTAACCTGGTGTAACCTGGTGTAATGAGTAACCTGGTCTAACCTGGTGTAATGAGTAACCTGGTGTAATGAGTAACCTGGTGTGACCTGGTGTGATGAGTAACCTGAGTGTAATGAGTGATGAGTAACTTGGTGTAACCTGGTGTGATGAGTAACCTGGTGTAACCTGGTGTGATGAGTAACCTGGTGTAATGAGTAACCTGGTGTAATGAGTAACCTGGTGTAACCTGGTGTAATGAGTAACCTGGTCTAACCTGGTGTAATGAGTAACCTGGTGTAATGAGTAACCTGGTGTGATGAGTAACCTGGTGTAATGAGTAACCTGGTGTGATGAGTAACCTGGTGTAACCTGGTGTAATGAGTAACCTGGTGTAACCTGGTGTAATGAGTAACCTGGTGTAACCTGGTGTAATGCGTAACCTGGTGTGATGAGTAACCTGGTGTGATGAGTAACCTGGTGTAACCTGGTGTAATGAGTAACCTGGTGTGATGAGTAACCTGGTGTGATGAGTAACCTGGTGTGATGAGTAACCTGGTGTAATGAGTAACCTGGTGAAACCTGGTGTAATGAGTAACCTGGTGCAATGAGTAACCTGGTGTAATGAGTAACCTGGTGTGATGAGTAACCTGGTGTAACCTGGTGTAACCTGGTGTAATGAGTAACCTGGTGTAACCTGGTGTAATGCGTAACCTGGTGTGATGAGTAACCTGATGTGATGAGTAACCTGGTGTAACCTGGTGTAATGAGTAACCTGGTGTGATGAGTAACCTGGTGTGATGAGTAACCTGGTGTAATGAGTAACCTGGTGTAATGAGTAACCTGGTGTAATGAGTAACCTGGTGTAATGAGTAACCTGGTGTAATGAGTAACCTGGTGTAACCTGGTGTAATGAGTACCTGGTGTAACCTGGTGTAATGAGTAACCTGGTGTAACCTGGTGTGATGAGTAACCTGGTGTAATGAGTAACCTGGTGAAATGAGTAACCTGGTGTAACCTAGTGTAATGAGTAACCTGGTGTGATGAGTAACCTGGTGTAATGAGTAACCTGGTGAAACCTGGTGTAATGAGTAACCTGGTGTAATGAGTAACCTGGTGTAATGAGTAACCTGGTGTGATGAGTAACCTGGTGTAATGAGTAACCTGGTGTGATGAGTAACCTGGTGTAACCTGGTGTAATGAGTAACCTGGTGTGATGAGTAACCTGGTGTAATGAGTAACCTGGTGTAACCTGGTGTAATGAGTAACCTGGTGTAATGAGTAACCTGGTGTAATGAGTAACCTGGTGTAATGAGTAACCTGGTGTAATGAGTAACCTGGTGTAACCTGGTGTGATGAGTAACCTGGTGTAATGTGAGTAACCTGGTGTGATGAGTAACCTGGTGTAATGAGTAACCTGGTGTAACCTGGTGTAATGAGTAACCTGGTGTAATGAGTAACCTGGTGTAACCTGGTGTGATGAGTAACCTGGTGTGATGTGAGTAACCTGGTGTGATGAGTAACCTGGTGTAATGAGTAACCTGGTGTGACCTGGTGTGATGAGTAACCTGGTGTAATGAGTAACCTGGTGTAATGAGTAACCTGGTGTAACCTGGTGTAATGAGTAACCTGGTGTAACCTGGTGTAATGAGTAACCTGGTGTAATGAGTAACCTGGTGTGATGAGTAACCTGGTGTAATGAGTAACCTGGTGTGATGAGTAACCTGGTGTAACCTGGTGTAATGAGTAACCTGGTGTAACCTGGTGTAATGAGTAACCTGGTGTAACCTGGTGTAATGAGTAACCTGGTGTGATGAGTAACCTGGTGTGATGAGTAACCTGGTGTAACCTGGTGTAATGAGTAACCTGGTGTAATGAGTAACCTGGTGTGATGAGTAACCTGGTGTAATGAGTAACCTGGTGTAATGAGTAACCTGGTGTAATGAGTAACCTGGTGTGATGAGTAACCTGGTGTAACCTGGTGTAATGAGTAACCTGGTGTAACCTAGTGTAATGAGTAACCTGGTGTGATGAGTAACCTGGTGTAATGAGTAACCTGGTGAAACCTGGTGTAATGAGTAACCTGGTGTGATGAGTAACCTGGTGTAATGAGTAACCTGGTGTGATGAGTAACCTGGTGTAATGAGTAACCTGGTGTGATGAGTAACCTGGTGTAACCTGGTGTAATGAGTAACCTGGTGTGATGAGTAACCTGGTGTAATGAGTAACCTGGTGTAACCTGGTGTAATGAGTAACCTGGTGTAATGAGTAACCTGGTGTAATGAGTAACCTGGTGTAATGAGTAACCTGGTGTATGAGTAACCTGGTGTAACCTGGTGTGATGAGTAACCTGGTGTGATGAGTAACCTGGTGTAATGAGTAACCTGGTGTAACCTGGTGTAATGAGTAACCTGGTGTAACCTGGTGTAATGAGTAACCTGGTGTAACCTGGTGTAATGAGTAACCTGGTGTAATGAGTAACCTGGTGTGACCTGGTGTGATGAGTAACCTGGTGTAATGAGTGATGAGTAACCTGGTGTAACCTGGTGTGATGAGTAACCTGGTGTAACCTTGTGTGATGAGTAACCAAGTGTAATGAGTAACCTGGTGTAATGAGTAACCTGGTGTAACCTGGTGTAATGAGTAACCTGGTGTGATGAGTAACCTGGTGTAATGAGTAACCTGGTGTAATGAGTAACCTGGTGTAATGAGTAACCTGGTGTAATGAGTAACCTGGTGTAATGAGTAACCTGGTGTAACCTGGTGTAATGAGTAACCTGGTGTAACCTGGTGTAATGAGTAACCTGGTGTAACCTGGTGTAATGAGTAACCTGGTGTAACCTGGTGTAATGAGTAACCTGGTGTAATGAGTAACCTGGTGTAACCTGGTGTAATGAGTAACCTGGTGTGATGAGTAACCTGGTGTAATGAGTAACCTGGTGAAACCTGGTGTAATGAGTAACCTGGTGTAATGAGTAACCTGGTGTAATGAGTAACCTGGTGTGATGAGTAACCTGGTGTAATGAGTAACCTGGTGTGATGAGTAACCTGGTGTAACCTGGTGTAATGAGTAACCTGGTGTGATGAGTAACCTGGTGTAATGAGTAACCTGGTGTAACCTGGTGTAATGAGTAACCTGGTGTAATGAGTAACCTGGTGTAATGAGTAACCTGGTGTAATGAGTAACCTGGTGTAATGAGTAACCTGGTGTAACCTGGTGTGATGAGTAACCTGGTGTTATGTGAGTAACCTGGTGTGATGAGTAACCTGGTGTAATGAGTAACCTGGTGTAACCTGGTGTAATGAGTAACCTGGTGTAATGAGTAACCTGGTGTAACCTGGTGTGATGAGTAACCTGGTGTGATGAGTAACCTGGTGTGATGAGTAACCTGGTGTAATGAGTAACCTGGTGTAACCTGGTGTGATGAGTAACCTGGTGTAATGAGTAACCTGGTGTAATGAGTAACCTGGTGTAACCTGGTGTAATGAGTAACCTGGTGTAACCTGGTGTAATGAGTAACCTGGTGTAATGAGTAACCTGGTGTGATGAGTAACCTGGTGTAATGAGTAACCTGGTGTGATGAGTAACCTGGTGTAACCTGGTGTAATGAGTAACCTGGTGTAACCTGGTGTAATGAGTAACCTGGTGTAATGAGTAACCTGGTGTGATGAGTAACCTGGTGTAATGAGTAACCTGGTGTGATGAGTAACCTGGTGTAACCTGGTGTAATGAGTAACCTGGTGTAACCTGGTGTAATGAGTAACCTGGTGTAATGAGTAACCTGGTGTGATGAGTAACCTGGTGTAATGAGTAACCTGGTGTAATGAGTAACCTGGTGTGATGAGTAACCTGGTGTAACCTGGTGTAATGAGTAACCTGGTGTTATGAGTAACCTGGTGTGATGAGTAACCTGGTGTAATGAGTAACCTGGTGTAATGAGTAACCTGGTGTAATGAGTAACCTGGTGTAACCTGGTGTAATGAGTAACCTGGTGTAACCTGGTGTAATGAGTAACCTGGTGTGATGAGTAACCTGGTGTAATGAGTAACCTGGTGAAACCTGGTGTAATGAGTAACCTGGTGTGATGAGTAACCTGGTGTGATGAGTAACCTGGTGTGATGAGTAACCTGGTGTAATGAGTAACCTGGTGTGATGAGTAACCTGGTGTAACCTGGTGTAATGAGTAACCTGGTGTGATGAGTAACCTGGTGTAATGAGTAACCTGGTGTAACCTGGTGTAATGAGTAACCTGGTGTAATGAGTAACCTGGTGTAATGAGTAACCTGGTGTAATGAGTAACCTGGTGTATTGAGTAACCTGGTGTAACCTGGTGTGATGAGTAACCTGGTGTGATGAGTAACCTGGTGTGATGAGTAACCTGGTGTAATGAGTAACCTGGTGTAACCTGGTGTAATGAGTAACCTGGTAACCTGGTGTAATGAGTAACCTGGTGTAATGAGTAACCTGGTGTGACCTGGTGTGATGAGTAACCTGGTGTAATGAGTGATGAGTAACCTGGTGTAACCTGGTGTGATGAGTAACCTGGTGTAACCTGGTGTGATGAGTAACCTGGTGTAATGAGTAACCTGGTGTAATGAGTAACCTGGTGTAACCTGGTGTAATGAGTAACCTGGTGTAACCTGGTGTAATGAGTAACCTGGTGTAATGAGTAACCTGGTGTGATGAGTAACCTGGTGTAATGAGTAACCTGGTGTGATGAGTAACCTGGTGTAACCTGGTGTAATGAGTAACCTGGTGTAACCTGGTGTAATGAGTAACCTGGTGTAACCTGGTGTAATGCGTAACCTGGTGTGATGAGTAACCTGGTGTGATGAGTAACCTGGTGTAACCTGGTGTAATGAGTAACCTGGTGTGATGAGTAACCTGGTGTGATGAGTAACCTGGTGTGATGAGTAACCTGGTGTAATGAGTAACCTGGTGAAACCTGGTGTAATGAGTAACCTGGTGTAATGAGTAACCTGGTGTAATGAGTAACCTGGTGTGATGAGTAACCTGGTGTAATGAGTAACCTGGTGTGATGAGTAACCTGGTGTAACCTGGTGTAACCTGGTGTAATGAGTAACCTGGTGTAACCTGGTGTAATGAGTAACCTGGTCTAACCTGGTGTAATGAGTAACCTGAGTGTAATGAGTAACCTGGTGTGACCTGGTGTGATGAGTAACCTGAGTGTAATGAGTGATGAGTAACTTGGTGTAACCTGGTGTGATGAGTAACCTGGTGTAACCTTGTGTGATGAGTAACCAAGTGTAATGAGTAACCTGGTGTAATGAGTAACCTGGTGTAACCTGGTGTAATGAGTAACCTGGTCTAACCTGGTGTAATGAGTAACCTGGTGTAATGAGTAACCTGGTGTGATGAGTAACCTGGTGTAATGAGTAACCTGGTGTGATGAGTAACCTGGTGTAACCTGGTGTAATGAGTAACCTGGTGTAACCTGGTGTAATGAGTAACCTGGTGTAACCTGGTGTAATGCGTAACCTGGTGTGATGAGTAACCTGGTGTGATGAGTAACCTGGTGTAACCTGGTGTAATGAGTAACCTGGTGTGATGAGTAACCTGGTGTGATGAGTAACCTGGTGTAATGAGTAACCTGGTGAAACCTGGTGTAATGAGTAACCTGGTGCAATGAGTAACCTGGTGTAATGAGTAACCTGGTGTGATGAGTAACCTGGTGTAATGAGTAACCTGGTGTGATGAGTAACCTGGTGTAACCTGGTGTAACCTGGTGTAATGAGTAACCTGGTGTAACCTGGTGTAATGAGTAACCTGGTGTAATGAGTAACCTGGTGTGATGAGTAACCTGGTGTAATGAGTAACCTGGTGTGATGAGTAACCTGGTGTAACCTGGTGTAATGAGTAACCTGGTGTAACCTGGTGTAATGAGTAACCTGGTGTAACCTGGTGTAATGCGTAACCTGGTGTGATGAGTAACCTGGTGTAATGAGTAACCTGGTATAATGACTAACCTGGTGTAATGAGTAACCTGGTGTAATGAGTAACCTGGTGTAATGAGTAACATGGTGTAATGAGTAACCTGGTGTAATCTGGTGTAATGAGTAACCTGGTGTGATGAGTAACCTGGTGTGATGAGTAACCTGGTGTAACCTGGTGTAATGAGTAACCTGGTGTGATGAGTAACCTGGTGTGATGAGTAACCTGGTGTAATGAGTAACCTGGTATAATGACTAACCTGGTGTAATGAGTAACCTGGTGTAATGAGTAACCTGGTGTAATGAGTAACCTGGTGTAACCTGGTGTAATGAGTTACCTGGTGTAACCTGGTGTAATGAGTAACCTGGTGTAACCTGGTGTGATGAGTAACCTGGTGTAACCTGGTGTAATGAGTAACCTGGTGAAATGAGTAACCTGGTGTAACCTAGTGTAATGAGTAACCTGGTGTGATGAGTAACCTGGTGTAATGAGTAACCTGGTGAAACCTGGTGTAATGAGTAACCTGGTGTAATGAGTAACCTGGTGTAATGAGTACCCTGGTGTGATGAGTAACCTGGTGTAATGAGTAACCTGGTGTGATGAGTAACCTGGTGTAACCTGGTGTAATGAGTAACCTGGTGTGATGAGTAACCTGGTGTAATGAGTAACCTGGTGTAACCTGGTGTAATGAGTAAACTGGTATAATGAGTAACCTGGTGTAATGAGTAACATGGTGTAATGAGTAACCTGGTGTAATGAGTAACCTGGTGTGATGAGTAACCTGGTGTAATGAGTAACCTGGTGTGATGAGTAACCTGGTGTAACCTGGTGTAATGAGTAACCTGGTGTAACCTGGTGTAATGAGTAACCTGGTGTAATGAGTAACCTGGTGTGATGAGTAACCTGGTGTAATGCGTAACCTGGTGTGATGAGTAACCTGGTGTGATGAGTAACCTGGTGTAACCTGGTGTAATGAGTAACCTGGTGTTATGAGTAACCTGGTGTGATGAGTAACCTGGTGTAATGAGTAACCTGGTGTAATGAGTAACCTGGTGTAATGAGTAACCTGGTGTAACCTGGTGTAATGAGTAACCTGGTGTAACCTGGTGTAATGAGTAACCTGGTGTGATGAGTAACCTGGTGTAATGAGTAACCTGGTGAAACCTGGTGTAATGAGTAACCTGGTGTGATGAGTAACCTGGTGTGATGAGTAACCTGGTGTGATGAGTAACCTGGTGTAATGAGTAACCTGGTGTGATGAGTAACCTGGTGTAACCTGGTGTAATGAGTAACCTGGTGTGATGAGTAACCTGGTGTAATGAGTAACCTGGTGTAACCTGGTGTAATGAGTAACCTGGTGTAATGAGTAACCTGGTAATGAGTAACCTGGTGTAATGAGTAACCTGGTGTATTGAGTAACCTGGTGTAACCTGGTGTGATGAGTAACCTGGTGTGATGAGTAACCTGGTGTGATGAGTAACCTGGTGTAATGAGTAACCTGGTGTAACCTGGTGTAATGAGTAACCTGGTCTAACCTGGTGTAATGAGTAACCTGGTGTAATGAGTAACCTGGTGTGACCTGGTGTGATGAGTAACCTGGTGTAATGAGTGATGAGTAACTTGGTGTAACCTGGTGTGATGAGTAACCTGGTGTAACCTTGTGTGGTGAGTAACCAAGTGTAATGAGTAACCTGGTGTAATGAGTAACCTGGTGTAACCTGGTGTAATGAGTAACCTGGTCTAACCTGGTGTAATGAGTAACCTGGTGTAATGAGTAACCTGGTGTGATGAGTAACCTGGTGTAATGAGTAACCTGGTGTGATGAGTAACCTGGTGTAACCTGGTGTAATGAGTAACCTGGTGTAACCTGGTGTAATGAGTAACCTGGTGTAACCTGGTGTAATGCGTAACCTGGTGTGATGAGTAACCTGGTGTGATGAGTAACCTGGTGTAACCTGGTGTAATGAGTAACCTGGTGTGATGAGTAACCTGGTGTGATGAGTAACCTGGTGTGATGAGTAACCTGGTGTAATGAGTAACCTGGTGAAACCTGGTGTAATGAGTAACCTGGTGTAATGAGTAACCTGGTGTAATGAGTAACCTGGTGTGATGAGTAACCTGGTGTAATGAGTAACCTGGTGTGATGAGTAACCTGGTGTAACCTGGTGTAACCTGGTGTAATGAGTAACCTGGTGTAACCTGGTGTAATGAGTAACCTGGTCTAACCTGGTGTAATGAGTAACCTGAGTGTAATGAGTAACCTGGTGTGACCTGGTGTGATGAGTAACCTGAGTGTAATGAGTGATGAGTAACTTGGTGTAACCTGGTGTGATGAGTAACCTGGTGTAACCTTGTGTGATGAGTAACCAAGTGTAATGAGTAACCTGGTGTAATGAGTAACCTGGTGTAACCTGGTGTAATGAGTAACCTGGTCTAACCTGGTGTAATGAGTAACCTGGTGTAATGAGTAACCTGGTGTGATGAGTAACCTGGTGTAATGAGTAACCTGGTGTGATGAGTAACCTGGTGTAACCTGGTGTAATGAGTAACCTGGTGTAACCTGGTGTAATGAGTAACCTGGTGTAACCTGGTGTAATGAGTAACCTGGTGTGATGAGTAACCTGGTGTGATGAGTAACCTGGTGTAACCTGGTGTAATGAGTAACCTGGTGTGATGAGTAACCTGGTGTGATGAGTAACCTGGTGTAATGAGTAACCTGGTGAAACCTGGTGTAATGAGTAACCTGGTGTAATGAGTAACCTGGTGTAATGAGTAACCTGGTGTGATGAGTAACCTGGTGTAATGAGTAACCTGGTGTGATGAGTAACCTGGTGTAACCTGGTGTAACCTGGTGTAATGAGTAACCTGGTGTAACCTGGTGTAATGAGTAACCTGGTGTAATGAGTAACCTGGTGTGATGAGTAACCTGGTGTAATGAGTAACCTGGTGTGATGAGTAACCTGGTGTAACCTGGTGTAATGAGTAACCTGGTGTAACCTGGTGTAATGAGTAACCTGGTGTAACCTGGTGTAATGCGTAACCTGGTGTGATGAGTAACCTGGTGTAATGAGTAACCTGGTATAATGAGTAACCTGGTGTAATGAGTAACCTGGTGTAATGAGTAACCTGGTGTAATGAGTAACCTGGTGTAATGAGTAACCTGGTGTAATCTGGTGTAATGCGTAACCTGGTGTGATGAGTAACCTGATGTGATGAGTAACCTGGTGTAACCTGGTGTAATGAGTAACCTGGTGTGATGAGTAACCTGGTGTGATGAGTAACCTGGTGTAATGAGTAACCTGGGTATAATGACTAACCTGGTGTAATAGTAACCTGGTGTAATGAGTAACCTGGTGTAATGAGTACCTGGTGTAACCTGGTGTAATGAGTTACCTGGTGTAACCTGGTGTAATGAGTAACCTGGTGTAACCTGGTGTGATGAGTAACCTGGTGTAACCTGGTGTAATGAGTAACCTGGTGAAATGAGTAACCTGGTGTAACCTAGTGTAATGAGTAACCTGGTGTGATGAGTAACCTGGTGTAATGAGTAACCTGGTGAAACCTGGTGTAATGAGTAACCTGGTGTAATGAGTAACCTGGTGTAATGAGTACCCTGGTATGATGAGTAACCTGGTGTAATGAGTAACCTGGTGTGATGAGTAACCTGGTGTAACCTGGTGTAATGAGTAACCTGGTGTGATGAGTAACCTGGTGTAATAAGTAGCCTGGTGTAACCTGGTGTAATGAGTAAACTGGTATAATGAGTAACCTGGTGTAATGAGTAACATGGTGTAATGAGTAACCTGGTGTAATGAGTAACCTGTTGTAACCTGGTGTGATGAGTAACCTGGTGTTATGTGAGTAACCTGGTGTGATGAGTAACCTGGTGTAATGAGTAACCTGGTGTGACCTGGTGTGATGAGTAACCTGGTGTAATGAGTAACCTGGTGTAACCTGGTGTGATGAGTAACCTGGTGTGATGTGAGTAACCTGGTGTGATGAGTAACCTGGTGTGACCTGGTGTGATGAGTAACCTGGTGTAATGAGTAACCTGGTGTAATGAGTAACCTGGTGTAACCTGGTGTAATGAGTACCTGGTCTAACCTGGTGTAATGAGTAACCTGGTGTAATGAGTAACCTGGTGTGATGAGTACCTGGTGTAATGAGTAACCTGGTGTGATGAGTAACCTGGTGTAACCTGGTTGTAATGAGTAACCTGGTGTAACCTGGTGTAATGAGTAACCTGGTGTAACCTGGTGTAATGCGTAACCTGGTGTGATGAGTAACCTGGTGAATGAGTAACCTGGTATAATGACTAACCTGGTGTAATGAGTAACCTGGTGTAATGAGTAACCTGGTGTAATGAGTAACATGGTGTAATGAGTAACCTGGTGTAATCTGGTGTAATGCGTAACCTGGTGTAACCTGGTGTAATGAGTAACCTGGTGTGATGAGTAACCTGGTGTGATGAGTAACCTGGTGTAATGAGTAACCTGGTATAATGAGTAACCTGGTGTAATGAGTAACCTGGTGTAATGAGTAACCTGGTGTAATGAGTAACCTGGTGTAACCTGGTGTAATGAGTAACCTGGTGTAACCTGGTGTAATGAGTAACCTGGTGTAACCTGGTGTGATGAGTAACCTGGTGTAACCTGGTGTAATGAGTAACCTGGTGTAATGAGTAACCTGGTGTAACCTGGTGTAATGAGTAACCTGGTGTGATGAGTAACCTGGTGTAATGAGTAACCTGGTGAAACCTGGTGTAATGAGTAACCTGGTGTAATGAGTAACCTGGTGTAATGAGTAACCTGGTGTGATGAGTAACCTGGTGTAATGAGTAACCTGGTGTGATGAGTAACCTGGTGTAACCTGGTGTAATGAGTAACCTGGTGTGATGAGTAACCTGGTGTAATGAGTAACCTGGTGTAACCTGGTGTAATGAGTAACCTGGTATAATGAGTAACCTGGTGTAATGAGTAACATGGTGTAATGAGTAACCTGGTGTAATGAGTAACCTGGTGTGATGAGTAACCTGGTGTAATGAGTAACCTGGTGTGATGAGTAACCTGGTGTAACCTGGTGTAATGAGTAACCTGGTCTAACCTGGTGTAATGAGTAACCTGGTGTAATGAGTAACCTGGTGTGATGAGTAACCTGGTGTAATGCGTAACCTGGTGTGATGAGTAACCTGGTGTGATGAGTAACCTGGTGTAACCTGGTGTAATGAGTAACCTGGTGTTATGAGTAACCTGGTGTGATGAGTAACCTGGTGTAATGAGTAACCTGGTATAATGACTAACCTGGTGTAATGAGTAACCTGGTGTAACCTGGTGTAATGAGTAACCTGGTGTAACCTAGTGTAATGAGTAACCTGGTGTGATGAGTAACCTGGTGTAATGAGTAACCTGGTGAAACCTGGTGTAATGAGTAACCTGGTGTGATGAGTAACCTGGTGTGATGAGTAACCTGGTGTGATGAGTAACCTGGTGTAATGAGTAACCTGGTGTGATGAGTAACCTGGTGTAACCTGGTGTAATGAGTAACCTGGTGTGATGAGTAACCTGGTGTAATGAGTAACCTGGTGTAACCTGGTGTAATGAGTAACCTGGTGTAATGAGTAACCTGGTATAATGAGTAACATGGTGTAATGAGTAACCTGGTGTATTGAGTAACCTGGTGTAACCTGGTGTGATGAGTAACCTGGTGTGATGAGTAACCTGGTGTGATGAGTAACCTGGTGTAATGAGTAACCTGGTGTAACCTGGTGTAATGAGTAACCTGGTCTAACCTGGTGTAATGAGTAACCTGAGTGTAATGAGTAACCTGGTGTGACCTGGTGTGATGAGTAACCTGAGTGTAATGAGTGATGAGTAACTTGGTGTAACCTGGTGTGATGAGTAACCTGGTGTAACCTTGTGTGGTGAGTAACCAAGTGTAATGAGTAACCTGGTGTAATGAGTAACCTGGTGTAACCTGGTGTAATGAGTAACCTGGTCTAACCTGGTGTAATGAGTAACCTGGTGTAATGAGTAACCTGGTGTGATGAGTAACCTGGTGTAATGAGTAACCTGGTGTGATGAGTAACCTGGTGTAACCTGGTGTAATGAGTAACCTGGTGTAACCTGGTGTAATGAGTAACCTGGTGTAACCTGGTGTAATGCGTAACCTGGTGTGATGAGTAACCTGGTGTGATGAGTAACCTGGTGTAACCTGGTGTAATGAGTAACCTGGTGTGATGAGTAACCTGGTGTGATGAGTAACCTGGTGTGATGAGTAACCTGGTGTAATGAGTAACCTGGTGAAACCTGGTGTAATGAGTAACCTGGTGCAATGAGTAACCTGGTGTAATGAGTAACCTGGTGTGATGAGTAACCTGGTGTAATGAGTAACCTGGTGTGATGAGTAACCTGGTGTAACCTGGTGTAACCTGGTGTAATGAGTAACCTGGTGTAACCTGGTGTAATGAGTAACCTGGTCTAACCTGGTGTAATGAGTAACCTGGTGTAATGAGTAACCTGGTGTGACCTGGTGTGATGAGTAACCTGAGTGTAATGAGTGATGAGTAACTTGGTGTAACCTGGTGTGATGAGTAACCTGGTGTAACCTTGTGTGATGAGTAACCAAGTGTAATGAGTAACCTGGTGTAATGAGTAACCTGGTGTAACCTGGTGTAATGAGTAACCTGGTCTAACCTGGTGTAATGAGTAACCTGGTGTAATGAGTAACCTGGTGTGATGAGTAACCTGGTGTAATGAGTAACCTGGTGTGATGAGTAACCTGGTGTAACCTGGTGTAATGAGTAACCTGGTGTAACCTGGTGTAATGAGTAACCTGGTGTAACCTGGTGTAATGCGTAACCTGGTGTGATGAGTAACCTGGTGTGATGAGTAACCTGGTGTAACCTGGTGTAATGAGTAACCTGGTGTGATGAGTAACCTGGTGTGATGAGTAACCTGGTGTAATGAGTAACCTGGTGAAACCTGGTGTAATGAGTAACCTGGTGCAATGAGTAACCTGGTGTAATGAGTAACCTGGTGTGATGAGTAACCTGGTGTAATGAGTAACCTGGTGTGATGAGTAACCTGGTGTAACCTGGTGTAACCTGGTGTAATGAGTAACCTGGTGTAACCTGGTGTAATGAGTAACCTGGTGTAATGAGTAACCTGGTGTGATGAGTAACCTGGTGTAATGAGTAACCTGGTGTGATGAGTAACCTGGTGTAACCTGGTGTAATGAGTGAGTACCTGGTGTAACCTGGTGTAATGAGTAACCTGGTGTAACCTGGTGGTAATGCGTAACCTGGTGTGATGAGTAACCTGGTGTAATGAGTAACCTGGTATAGATGACTAACCTGGTGTAATGAGTAACCTGGTGTAATGAGTAACCTGGTGTAATGAGTAACATGGTGTAATGAGTAACCTGGTGTAATCTGTGTAATGCGTACCTGGTGTGATGAGTAACCTGATTGATGAGTAACCTGGTGTAACCTGGTGTAATGAGTAACCTGGTGTGATGAGTAACCTGGTGTGATGAGTAACCTGGTGTAATGAGTAACCTGGTATAATGACTAACCTGGTGTATGAGTAACCTGGTGTAATGAGTAACCTGGTGTAATGAGTAACCTGGTGTAACCTGGTGTAATGAGTTACCTGGTGTAACCTGGTGTAATGAGTAACCTGGTGTAACCTGGTGTGATGAGTAACCTGGTGTAACCTGGTGTAATGAGTAACCTGGTGAAATGAGTAACCTGGTGTAACCTAGTGTAATGAGTAACCTGGTGTGATGAGTAACCTGGTGTAATGAGTAACCTGGTGAAACCTGGTGTAATGAGTAACCTGGTGTAATGAGTAACCTGGTGTAATGAGTACCCTGGTATGATGAGTAACCTGGTGTAATGAGTAACCTGGTGTGATGAGTAACCTGGTGTAACCTGGTGTAATGAGTAACCTGGTGTGATGAGTAACCTGGTGTAATAAGTAGCCTGGTGTAACCTGGTGTAATGAGTAAACTGGTATAATGAGTAACCTGGTGTAATGAGTAACATGGTGTAATGAGTAACCTGGTGTAATGAGTAACCTGTTGTAACCTGGTGTGATGAGTAACCTGGTGTTATGTGAGTAACCTGGTGTGATGAGTAACCTGGTGTAATGAGTAACCTGGTGTGACCTGGTGTGATGAGTAACCTGGTGTAATGAGTAACCTGGTGTAACCTGGTGTGATGAGTAACCTGGTGTGATGTGAGTAACCTGGTGTGATGAGTAACCTGGTGTGACCTGGTGTGATGAGTAACCTGGTGTAATGAGTAACCTGGTGTAATGAGTAACCTGGTGTAACCTGGTGTAATGAGTAACCTGGTCTAACCTGGTGTAATGAGTAACCTGGTGTAATGAGTAACCTGGTGTGATGAGTAACCTGGTGTAATGAGTAACCTGGTGTGATGAGTAACCTGGTGTAACCTGGTGTAATGAGTAACCTGGTGTAACCTGGTGTAATGAGTAACCTGGTGTAACCTGGTGTAATGAGTAACCTGGTGTGATGAGTAACCTGGTGTGATGAGTAACCTGGTGTAACCTGGTGTAATGAGTAACCTGGTGTAATGAGTAACCTGGTGTGATGAGTAACCTGGTGTAATGAGTAACCTGGTATAATGACTAACCTGGTGTAATGAGTAACCTGGTGTGATGAGTAACCTGGTGTAACCTGGTGTAATGAGTAACCTGGTGTAAGCTAGTGTAATGAGTAACCTGGTGTGATGAGTAACCTGGTGTAATGAGTAACCTGGTGAAACCTGGTGTAATGAGTAACCTGGTGTGATGAGTAACCTGGTGTAATGAGTAACCTGGTGTGATGAGTAACCTGGTGTAATGAGTAACCTGGTGTGATGAGTAACCTGGTGTAACCTGGTGTAATGAGTAACCTGGTGTGATGAGTAACCTGGTGTAATGAGTAACCTGGTGTAACCTGGTGTAATGAGTAACCTGGTGTAATGAGTAACCTGGTATAATGAGTAACATGGTGTAATGAGTAACCTGGTGTATTGAGTAACCTGGTGTAACCTGGTGTGATGAGTAACCTGGTGTGATGAGTAACCTGGTGTAATGAGTAACCTGGTGTAACCTGGTGTAATGAGTAACCTGGTGTAACCTGGTGTAATGAGTAACCTGGTCTAACCTGGTGTAATGAGTAACCTGAGTGTAATGAGTAACCTGGTGTGACCTGGTGTGATGAGTAACCTGAGTGTAATGAGTGATGAGTAACTTGGTGTAACCTGGTGTGATGAGTAACCTGGTGTAACCTTGTGTGATGAGTAACCAAGTGTAATGAGTAACCTGGTGTAATGAGTAACCTGGTGTAACCTGGTGTAATGAGTAACCTGGTGTAACCTGGTGTAATGAGTAACCTGGTGTAATGAGTAACCTGGTGTGATGAGTAACCTGGTGTAACCTGGTGTAATGAGTAACCTGGTGTAACCTGGTGTAATGAGTAACCTGGTGTAACCTGGTGTAATGAGTAACCTGGTGTGATGAGTAACCTGGTGTGATGAGTAACCTGGTGTAACCTGGTGTAATGAGTAACCTGGTGTGATGAGTAACCTGGTGTGATGAGTAACCTGGTGTAATGAGTAACCTGGTGTAATGAGTAACCTGGTGTAATGAGTAACCTGGTGTAATGAGTAACCTGGTGTAATGAGTAACCTGGTGTAACCTGGTGTAATGAGTAACCTGGTGTAATCTGGTGTAATGAGTAACCTGGTGTAACCTGGTGTGATGAGTAACCTGGTGTAACCTGGTGTAATGAGTAACCTGGTGTAATGAGTAACCTGGTGTAACCTGGTGTAATGAGTAACCTGGTGTGATGAGTAACCTGGTGTAATGAGTAACCTGGTGAAACCTGGTGTAATGAGTAACCTGGTGTGATGAGTAACCTGGTGTAATGAGTAACCTGGTGTAATGAGTAACCTGGTGTGATGAGTAACCTGGTGTAATGAGTAACCTGGTGTGATGAGTAACCTGGTGTAATGAGTAACCTGGTGTAACCTGGTGTAATGAGTAACCTGGTGTAATGAGTAACCTGGTATAATGAGTAACCTGGTGTAATGAGTAACATGGTGTAATGAGTAACCTGGTGTAATGAGTAACCTGGTGTAACCTGGTGTGATGAGTAACCTGGTGTGATGAGTAACCTGGTGTGATGAGTAACCTGGTGTAATGAGTAACCTGGTGTAACCTGGTGTAATGAGTAACCTGGTCTAACCTGGTGTAATTAGTAACCTGGTGTAATGAGTAACCTGGTGTAATGAGTAACCTGGTGTAACCTGGTGTAATGAGTAACCTGGTCTAACCTGGTGTAATGAGTAACCTGGTGTAATGAGTAACCTGGTGTGACCTGGTGTGATGAGTAACCTGGTGTAATGAGTGATGAGTAACTTGGTGTAACCTGGTGTGATTAGTAACCTGGTGTAACCTTGTGTGATGAGTAACCTAGTGTAATGAGTAACCTGGTGTAACCTGGTGTAATGAGTAACCTGGTGTAATGAGTAACCTGGTGTGATGAGTAACCTGGTATAATGAGTAACCTGGTGTAACCTGGTGTAATGTGTAACCTGGTGTAACCTGGTGTAATGAGTAACCTGGTGTAACCTGGTGTAATGAGTAACCTGGTGTGATGAGTAACCTGGTGTAACCTGGTGTAATGAGTAACCTGGTTTAATGAGTAATCTGGTGTAATGAGTAACCTGGTATAATGAGTAACCTGGTTTAATGAGTAACCTGGTGTAATGAGTAACCTGGTGTAATGAGTAACCTGGTGTAACCTGGTGTAATGAGTAACCTGGTGTAATGAGTAACCTGGTGTAATGAGTAACATGGTGTAATGAGTAACCTGGTGTAATGAGTAACCTGGTGTAACCTGGTGTGATGAGTAACCTGGTGTGATGTGAGTAACCTGGTGTGATGAGTAACCTGGTGTAATGAGTAACCTGGTGTAACCTGGTGTAATGAGTAACCTGGTCTAACCTGGTGTAATGAGTAACCTGGTGTAATGAGTAACCTGGTGTGACCTGGTGTGATGAGTAACCTGGTGTAATGAGTGATGAGTAACCTGGTGTAACCTGGTGTGATGAGTAACCTGGTGTAACCTTGTGTGATGAGTAACCAAGTGTAATGAGTAACCTGGTGTAACCTGGTGTAATGAGTAACCTGGTGTAATGAGTAACCTGGTGTAACCTGGTGTAATGAGTAACCTGGTGTAACCTGGTGTAATGAGTAACCTGGTGTAACCTGGTGTAATGAGTAACCTGGTGTGATGAGTAACCTGGTGTAATGAGTAACCTGGTGTGATGAGTAACCTGGTATAATGAGTAACCTGGTGTGATGAGTAACCTGGTGTAACCTGGTGTAATGAGTAACCTGGTGTAACCTGGTGTAATGAGTAACCTGGTGTAACCTGGTGTAATGAGTAACCTGGTGTGATGAGTAACCTGGTGTAACCTGGTGTAATGAGTAACCTGGTGTAATGAGTAACCTGGTGTAATGAGTAACCTGGTGTAATGAGTAACCTGGTGTGATGATTAACCTGGTGTGATGAGTAACCTGGTGTAATGAGTAACCTGGTGTGATGAGTAACCTGGTGTAATGAGAAACTGGTGTGATGATTAACCTGGTGTAATGAGTAGCGTGGTGTAACCTGGTGTAATGAGTAACCTGGTGAAACCTGGTGTAATGAGTAACCTGGTGTAACCTGGTGTGATGATTAACCTGGTGTAATGAGTAACCTGGTGTAATGAGTAACCTGGTGTAATGAGTAACCTGGTGTAATCTGGTGTGATGAGTAACCTGGTGTAACCTGGTGTAATGAGTAACCTGGTGTAATGAGTAACCTGGTGTAATCTAGTGTAATGAGTAACCTGGTGTGATGAGTAACCTGGTGTAACCTTGGTGATGAGTAACCAAGTGTAATGAGTAACGTGGTGTAACCTGGTGTAATGAGTAACCTGGTGTAATGAGTAACCTGGTGTGATGAGTAACCTGGTATAATGAGTAACCTGGTGTAACCTGGTGTAATGAGTAACCTGGTGTAATCTGGTGTAATGAGTAACCTGGTGTAACCTGGTGTAATGAGTAACCTGGTGTGATGAGTAACCTGGTGTGATGAGTAACCTGCTGTAACCTGGTGTAATGAGTAACCTGGTTTAAATGAGTAACCTGGTGTAATGAGTAACCTGGTGTAAATGAGTAACCTGGTTTAATGAGTAACCTGGTGTAATGAGTAACCTGGTGTAATGAGTAACCTGGTGTAACCTGGTGTAATGAGTAACCTGGTGTAATGAGAACCTGGTATAATGAGTAACCTGGTGTAATGAGTAACATGGTGTAATGAGTAACCTGGTGTAATGAGTTAACCTGGTGTAACCTGGTGTGATGAGTAACCTGGTGTGATGTGAGTAACCTGGTGTGATGAGTAAACCTGGTGTAATGAGTAACCTGGTGTAACCTGGTGTGATGAGTAACCTGCTGTGATGTGAGTAACCTGGTGTGATGAGTAACCTGGTGTAATGAGTAACCTGGTGTAACCTGGTGTAATGAGTAACCTGGTCTCACCTGGTGTAATGAGTAACCTGAGTGTAATGAGTAACCTGGTGTGACCTGGTGTGATGAGTAACCTGAGTGTAATGCGTGATGAGTAACTTGGTGTAACCTGGTGTGATGAGTAACCTGGTGTAACCTTGTGTGATGAGTAACCAAGTGTAATGAGTAACCTGGTGTAACCTGGTGTAATGAGTAACCTGGTGTAATGAGTAACCTGGTGTAATGAGTAACCTGGTGTAACCTGGTGTAATGAGTAACCTGGTGTAACCTGGTGTAATGAGTAACCTGGTGTGATGAGTAACCTGGTGTGATGAGTAACCTGGTGTAACCTGGTGTAATGAGTAACCTGGTTTAATGAGTAACCTGGTGTAATGAGTAACCTGGTGTAATGAGTAACCTGGTGTGATGATTAACCTGGTGTGATGAGTAACCTGGTGTAATGAGTAACCTGGTGTGATGAGTAACCTGGTGTAATGAGAAACTGGTGTGATGATTAACCTGGTGTAATGAGTAACCTGGTGTAATGAGTAACGTGGTGTAACCTGGTGTAATGAGTAACCTGGTGAAACCTGGTGTAATGAGTAACCTGGTGTAACCTGGTGTGATGATTAACCTGGTGTAATGAGTAACCTGGTGTAATGAGTAACCTGGTGTAATGAGTAACCTGGTGTAATCTGGTGTGATGAGTAACCTGGTGTAACCTGGTGTAATGAGTAACCTGGTGTAATGAGTAACCTGGTGTAATCTAGTGTAATGAGTAACCTGGTGTGATGAGTAACCTGGTGTAACCTGGTGTGATGAGTAACCAAGTGTAATGAGTAACGTGGTGTAACCTGGTGTAATGAGTAACCTGGTGTAATGAGTAACCTGGTGTGATGAGTAACCTGGTATAATGAGTAACCTGGTGTAACCTGGTGTAATGAGTAACCTGGTGTAACCTGGTGTAATGAGTAACCTGGTGTAACCTGGTGTAATGAGTAACCTGGTGTAATGAGTAACCTGGTGTGATGAGTAACCTGGTATAATGAGTAACCTGGTGTAAACTGGTGTAATGAGTAACCTGGTGTAACCTGGTGTAATGAGTAACCTGGTGTAACCTGGTGTAATGAGTAACCTGGTGTAACCTGGTGTAATGAGTAACCTGGTGTGATGAGTAACCTGGTGTGATGAGTAACCTGGTGTAACCTGGTGTAATGAGTAACCTGGTTTAATGAGTAACCTGGTGTAATGAGTAACCTGGTGTAATGAGTAACCTGGTGTGATGATTAACCTGGTGTGATGAGTAACCTGGTGTAATGAGTAACCTGGTGTGATGAGTAACCTGGTGTAATGAGAAACTGGTGTGATGATTAACCTGGTGTAATGAGTAACCTGGTGTAATGAGTAACGTGGTGTAACCTGGTGTAATGAGTAACCTGGTGTAACCTGGTGTAATGAGTAACCTGGTGTAACCTGGTGTGATGAGTAACCTGGTGTAATGAGTAACCTGGTGTAATGAGTAACCTGGTGTAATGAGTAACCTGGTGTAATCTGGTGTGATGAGTAACCTGGTGTAACCTGGTGTAATGAGTAACCTGGTGTAATGAGTAACCTGGTGTAATCTAGTGTAATGAGTAACCTGGTGTGATGAGTAACCTGGTGTAACCTTGTGTGATGAGTAACCAAGTGTAATGAGTAACGTGGTGTAACCTGGTGTAATGAGTAACCTGGTGTAATGAGTAACCTGGTGTGATGAGTAACCTGGTATAATGAGTAACCTGGTGTAACCTGGTGTAATGAGTAACCTGGTGTAACCTGGTGTAATGAGTAACCTGGTGTAACCTGGTGTAATGAGTAACCTGGTGTGATGAGTAACCTGGTGTGATGAGTAACCTGGTGTAACCTGGTGTAATGAGTAACCTGGTTTAATGAGTAACCTGGTGTAATGAGTAACCTGGTGTAATGAGTAACCTGGTGTAATGAGTAACCTGGTGTAATGAGTAACCTGGTGTAATGAGTAACCTGGTGTAACCTGGTGTAATGAGTAACCTGGTGTAATGAGTAACCTGGTATAATGAGTAACCTGGTGTAATGAGTAACCTGGTGTAATGAGTAACCTGGTGTAATGAGTAACCTGGTGTAACCTGGTGTGATGAGTAACCTGGTGTGATGTGAGTAACCTGGTGTGATGAGTAACCTGGTGTAATGAGTAACCTGGTGTAACCTGGTGTGATGAGTAACCTGCTGTGATGTGAGTAACCTGGTGTGATGAGTAACCTGGTGTAATGAGTAACCTGGTGTAATGAGTAACCTGGTCTAACCTGGTGTAATGAGTAACCTGAGTGTAATGAGTAACCTGGTGTGACCTGGTGTGATGAGTAACCTGAGTGTAATGCGTGATGAGTAACTTGGTGTAACCTGGTGTGATGAGTAACCTGGTGTAACCTTGTGTGATGAGTAACCAAGTGTAATGAGTAACCTGGTGTAACCTGGTGTAATGAGTAACCTGGTGTAATGAGTAACCTGGTGTAATGAGTAACCTGGTGTGATGAGTAACCTGGTATAATGAGTAACCTGGTGTGATGAGTAACCTGGTGTAACCTGGTGTAATGAGTAACCTGGTGTAACCTGGTGTAATGAGTAACCTGGTGTGATGAGTAACCTGGTGTGATGAGTAACCTGGTGTAACCTGGTGTAATGAGTAACCTGGTGTAATGAGTAACCTGGTGTAATGAGTAACCTGGTGTAATGAGTAACCTGGTGTGATGATTAACCTGGTGTGATGAGTAACCTGGTGTAATGAGTAACCTGGTGTGATGAGTAACCTGGTGTAATGAGAAACTGGTGTGATGATTAACCTGGTGTAATGAGTAACCTGGTGTAATGAGTAACGTGGTGTAACCTGGTGTAATGAGTAACCTGGTGAAACCTGGTGTAATGAGTAACCTGGTGTAACCTGGTGTGATGATTAACCTGGTGTAATGAGTAACCTGGTGTAATGAGTAACCTGGTGTAATGAGTAACCTGGTGTAATCTGGTGTGATGAGTAACCTGGTGTAACCTGGTGTAATGAGTAACCTGGTGTAATGAGTAACCTGGTGTAATCTGGTGTAATGAGTAACCTGGTGTGATGAGTAACCTGGTGTAACCTGGTGTGATGAGTAACCAGGTGTAATGAGTAACGTGGTGTAACCTGGTGTAATGAGTAACCTGGTGTAATGAGTAACCTGGTGTGATGAGTAACCTGGTATAATGAGTAACCTGGTGTAACCTGGTGTAATGAGTAACCTGGTGTAACCTGGTGTAATGAGTAACCTGGTGTAACCTGGTGTAATGAGTAACCTGGTGTGATGAGTAACCTGGTGTGATGAGTAACCTGGTGTAACCTGGTGTAATGAGTAACCTGGTTTAATGAGTAACCTGGTGTAATGAGTAACCTGGTGTAATGAGTAACCTGGTGTAATGAGTAACCTGGTGTAATGAGTAACCTGGTGTAATGAGTAACCTGGTGTAACCTGGTGTAATGAGTAACCTGGTGTAATGAGTAACCTGGTGTAATGAGTAACCTGGTGTAATGAGTAACCTGGTGTAATGAGTAACCTGGTGTAATGAGTAACCTGGTGTAACCTGGTGTGATGAGTAACCTGGTGTGATGTGAGTAACCTGGTGTGATGAGTAACCTGGTGTAATGAGTAACCAGGTGTAACCTGGTGTAATGAGTAACCTGGTCTAACCTTGTGTAATTAGTAACCTGGTGTAATGAGTAACCTGGTGTACCCTGGTGTAATGAGTAACCTGGTCTAACCTGGTGTAATGAGTAACCTGAGTGTAATGAGTAACCTGGTGTGACCTGGTGTGATGAGTAACCTGGTGTAATGAGTGATGAGTAACTTGGTGTAACCTGGTGTGATGAGTAACCTGGTGTAACCTTGTGTGATGAGTAACCAAGTGTAATGAGTAACCTGGTGTAATGAGTAACCTGGTGTAATGAGTAACCTGGTGTGATGAGTAACCTGGTATAATGAGTAACCTGGTGTGATGAGTAACATGGTGTAACCTGGTGTAATGAGGAACCTGGTGTAACCTGGTGTAATGAGTAACCTGGTGTAACCTGGTGTAATGAGTAACCTGGTGTGATGAGTAACCTGGTGTGATGAGTAACCTGGTGTAACCTGGTGTAATGAGTAACCTGGTTTAATGAGTAACCTGGTGTAATGAGTAACCTGGTGTAATGAGTAACCTGGTGTGATGAGTAACCTGGTGTAATGAGTAACCTGGTGTAATGAGTAACCTGGTGTGATGAGTAACCTGGTGTAATGAGAAACTGGTGTGATGATTAACCTGGTGTAATGAGTAACCTGGTGTAATGAGTAACGTGGTGTAACCTGGTGTAATGAGTAACCTGGTGAAACCTGGTGTAATGAGTAACCTGGTGTAATGAGTAACCTGGTGTAATGAGTAACCTGGTGTGATGAGTAACCTGGTGTGATGAGTAACCTGGTGTAACCTGGTGTAATGAGTAACCTGGTTTAATGAGTAACCTGGTGTAATGAGTAACCTGGTGTAATGAGTAACCTGGTTTAATGAGTAACCTGGTGTAATGAGTAACCTGGTGTAATGAGTAACCTGGTGTAACCTGGT
Source organism: Oncorhynchus kisutch (assembly GCF_002021735.2). Classification (NCBI taxonomy): domain Eukaryota; kingdom Metazoa; phylum Chordata; class Actinopteri; order Salmoniformes; family Salmonidae; genus Oncorhynchus; species Oncorhynchus kisutch. The sequence goes on along the minus strand of NC_034203.2, from coordinate 46,230,900 downwards.
GTAATGAGTAACCTGGTGTAATGAGTAACCTGGTATAATGAGTAACCTGGTGTAATGAGTAACATGGTGTAATGAGTAACCTGGTGTAATGAGTAACCTGGTGTAACCTGGTGTGATGAGTAACCTGGTGTGATGTGAGTAACCTGGTGTGATGAGTAACCTGGTGTAATGAGTAACCAGGTGTAACCTGGTGTAATGAGTAACCTGGTCTAACCTTGTGTAATTAGTAACCTGGTGTAATGAGTAACCTGGTGTACCCTGGTGTAATGAGTAACCTGGTCTAACCTGGTGTAATGAGTAACCTGAGTGTAATGAGTAACCTGGTGTGACCTGGTGTGATGAGTAACCTGAGTGTAATGAGTGATGAGTAACTTGGTGTAACCTGGTGTGATGAGTAACCTGGTGTAACCTTGTGTGATGAGTAACCAAGTGTAATGAGTAACCTGGTGTAACCTGGTGTAATGAGTAACCTGGTGTAATGAGTAACCTGTGTGATGAGTAACCTGGTATAATGAGTAACCTGGTGTGATGAGTAACCTGGTGTAACCTGGTGTAATGAGGAACCTGGTGTAACCTCGTGTAATGAGTAACCTGGTGTAACCTGGTGTAATGAGTAACCTGGTGTGATGAGTAACCTGGTGTGATGAGTAACCTGGTGGTAACCTGGTGTAATGAGTAACCTGGTTTAATGAGTAACCTGGTGTAATGAGTAACCTGGTGTAATGAGTAACCTGGTGTGATGATAACCTGGTGTGATGAGTAACCTGGTGTAATGAGTAACCTGGTGTGATGAGTAACCTGGTGTAATGAGAAACTGGTGTGATGATTAATCTGGTGTAATGAGTAACCTGGTGTAATGAGTAACGTGGTGTAACCTGGTGTAATGAGTAACCTGGTGAAACTGGTGTAATGAGTAACCTGGTGGCAACCTGGTGTGATGATTAACCTGGTGTAATGAGTAACCTGGGTGTAATGAGTAACCTGGTGTAATGAGTAACCTGGTGTAATCTGGTTGTGATGAGTAACCTGGTGTAACCTGGTGTAATGAGTAACCTGGTGTAATGAGTAACCTGGTGTAATCTAGTGTAATGAGTAACCTGGTGTGATGAGTAACCTGGTGTAACCTTGTGTGATGAGTAACCAAGTGTAATGAGTAACGTGGTGTAACCTGGTGTAATGAGTAACCTGGTGTAATGAGTAACCTGGTGTGATGAGTAACCTGGTGTAATGAGTAACCTGGTGTGATGAGTAACCTGGTGTAACCTGGTGTAATGAGTAACCTGGTGTAACCTGGTGTAATGAGTAACCTGGTGTAACCTGGTGTAATGAGTAACCGGGTGTGATGAGTAACCTGGTGTGATGAGTAACCTGGTGTAACCTGGTGTAATGAGTAACCTGGTGTAATGAGTAACCTGGTGTAACCTGGTGTAATGAGTAACCTGGTGTAATGAGTAACCTGGTGTGATGAGTAACCTGGTATAATGAGTAACCTGGTGTGATGAGTAACCTGGTGTAACCTGGTGTAATGAGTAACCTGGTGTAACCTGGTGTAATGAGTAACCTGGTGTGATGAGTAACCTGGTGTGATGAGTAACCTGGTGTAACCTGGTGTAATGAGTAACCTGGTTTAATGAGTAACCTGGTGTAATGAGTAACCTGGTGTAATGAGTAACCTGGTGTAATGAGTAACCTGGTGTAATGAGTAACCTGGTGTAATGAGTAACCTGGTGTAACCTGGTGTAATGAGTAACCTGGTGTAATGAGTAACCTGGTATAATGAGTAACCTGGTGTAATGAGTAACCTGGTGTAATGAGTAACCTGGTGTAATGAGTAACCTGGTGTAACCTGGTGTGATGAGTAACCTGGTGTGATGTGAGTAACCTGGTGTGATGAGTAACCTGGTGTAATGAGTAACCTGGTGTAACCTGGTGTAATGAGTAACCTGGTGTAACCTGGTGTAATGAGTAACCTGGTGTAATGAGTAACCTGGTGTAATGAGTAACCTGGTGTAACCTGGTGTAATGAGTAACCTGGTCTAACCTGGTGTAATGAGTAACCTGAGTGTAATGAGTAACCTGGTGTGACCTGGTGTGATGAGTAACCTGGTGTAATGAGTGATGAGTAACTTGGTGTAACCTGGTGTGATGAGTAACCTGGTGTAACCTTGTGTGATGAGTAACCTGGTGTAATGAGTAACCTGGTGTAACCTGGTGTAATGAGTAACCTGGTGTAATGAGTAACCTGGTGTGATGAGTAACCTGGTGTAATGAGTAACCTGGTGTGATGAGTAACCTGGTGTAACCTGGTGTAATGAGTAACCTGGTGTAACCTGGTGTAATGAGTAACCTGGTGTAACCTGGTGTAATGAGTAACCTGGTGTGATGAGTAACCTGGTGTGATGAGTAACCTGGTGTAACCTGGTGTAATGAGTAACCTGGTTTAATGAGTAACCTGGTGTAATGAGTAACCTGGTGTGATGATTAACCTGGTGTGATGAGTAACCTGGTGTAATGAGTAACCTGGTGTGATGAGTAACCTGGTGTAATGAGAAACTGGTGTGATGATTAACCTGGTGTAATGAGTAACCTGGTGTAATGAGTAACGTGGTGTAACCTGGTGTAATGAGTAACCTGGTGAAACCTGGTGTAATGAGTAACCTGGTGTAACCTGGTGTGATGATTAACCTGGTGTAATGAGTAACCTGGTGTAATGAGTAACCTGGTGTAATGAGTAACCTGGTGTAATGAGTAACCTGGTGTGATGAGTAACCTGGTGTGATGAGTAACCTGGTGTGATGAGTAACCTGGTGTAACCCGGTGTAATGAGTAACCTGGTGTGATGAGTAACCTGGTGTGATGAGTAACCTGGTGTGATGAGTAACCTGGTGTAATGAGTAACCTGGTGTAATGAGTAACCTGGTGTAATGAGTAACCTGGTGTAATGAGTAACCTGGTGTAATGAGTAACCTGGTGTAACCTGGTGTAATGAGTAACCTGGTGTAACCTGGTGTAATGAGTAACCTGGTGTGATGAGTAACCTGGTGTAATGAGTAACCTGGTGAACCTGGTGTAATGAGTAACCTGGTGTGATGAGTAACCTGGTGTAATGAGTAACCTGGTGTAATGAGTAACCTGGTGTGATGAGTAACCTGGTGTAATGAGTAACCTGGTGTGATGAGTAACCTGGTGTAACCTGGTGTAATGAGTAACCTGGTGTGATGAGTAACCTGGTGTAATGAGTAACCTGGTGTAACCTGGTGTAATGAGTAACCTGGTGTAATGAGTAACCTGGTGTAATGAGTAACCTGGTGTAATGAGTAACCTGGTGTAATGAGTAACCTGGTGTAATGAGTAACCTGGTGTAATGAGTAACCTGGTGTGATGATTAACCTGGTGTGATGAGTAACCTGGTGTAATGAGTAACCTGGTGTGATGAGTAACCTGGTGTAATGAGAAACTGGTGTGATGATTAATCTGGTGTAATGAGTAACCTGGTGTAATGAGTAACGTGGTGTAACCTGGTGTAATGAGTAACCTGGTGAAACCTGGTGTAATGAGTAACCTGGTGTAACCTGGTGTGATGATTAACCTGGTGTAATGAGTAACCTGGTGTAATGAGTAACCTGGTGTAATGAGTAACCTGGTGTAATCTGGTGTGATGAGTAACCTGGTGTAACCTGGTGTAATGAGTAACCTGGTGTAATGAGTAACCTGGTGTAATCTAGTGTAATGAGTAACCTGGTGTGATGAGTAACCTGGTGTAACCTTGTGTGATGAGTAACCAAGTGTAATGAGTAACGTGGTGTAACCTGGTGTAATGAGTAACCTGGTGTAATGAGTAACCTGGTGTGATGAGTAACCTGGTGTAATGAGTAACCTGGTGTGATGAGTAACCTGGTGTAACCTGGTGTAATGAGTAACCTGGTGTAACCTGGTGTAATGAGTAACCTGGTGTAACCTGGTGTAATGAGTAACCTGGTGTGATGAGTAACCTGGTGTGATGAGTAACCTGGTGTAACCTGGTGTAATGAGTAACCTGGTTTAATGAGTAACCTGGTGTAATGAGTAACCTGGTGTAATGAGTAACCTGGTGTAACCTGGTGTAATGAGTAACCTGGTGTAATGAGTAACCTGGTGTGATGAGTAACCTGGTGTAATGAGTAACCTGGTGTGATGAGTAACCTGGTGTAACCTGGTGTAATGAGTAACCTGGTGTAACCTGGTGTAATGAGTAACCTGGTGTGATGAGTAACCTGGTGTGATGAGTAACCTGGTGTAACCTGGTGTAATGAGTAACCTGGTTTAATGAGTAACCTGGTGTAATGAGTAACCTGGTGTAATGAGTAACCTGGTGTAATGAGTAACCTGGTGTAATGAGTAACCTGGTGTAATGAGTAACCTGGTGTAACCTGGTGTAATGAGTAACCTGGTGTAATGAGTAACCTGGTATAATGAGTAACCTGGTGTAATGAGTAACATGGTGTAATGAGTAACCTGGTGTAATGAGTAACCTGGTGTAACCTGGTGTGATGAGTAACCTGGTGTGATGTGAGTAACCTGGTGTGATGAGTAACCTGGTGTAATGAGTAACCTGGTGTAACCTGGTGTAATGAGTAACCTGGTGTAACCTGGTGTAATTAGTAACCTGGTGTAATGAGTAACCTGGTGTAATGAGTAACCTGGTGTAACCTGGTGTAATGAGTAACCTGGTCTAACCTGGTGTAATGAGTAACCTGAGTGTAATGAGTAACCTGGTGTGACCTGGTGTGATGAGTAACCTGGTGTAATGAGTGATGAGTAACTTGGTGTAACCTGGTGTGATGAGTAACCTGGTGTAACCTTGTGTGATGAGTAACCTGGTGTAATGAGTAACCTGGTGTAACCTGGTGTAATGAGTAACCTGGTGTAATGAGTAACCTGGTGTGATGAGTAACCTGGTGTAATGAGTAACCTGGTGTGATGAGTAACCTGGTGTAACCTGGTGTAATGAGTAACCTGGTGTAACCTGGTGTAATGAGTAACCTGGTGTAACCTGGTGTAATGAGTAACCTGGTGTGATGAGTAACCTGGTGTGATGAGTAACCTGGTGTAACCTGGTGTAATGAGTAACCTGGTGTAATGAGTAACCTGGTGTAATGAGTAACCTGGTGTGATGAGTAACCTGGTGTGATGAGTAACCTGGTGTAATGAGTAACCTGGTGTGATGAGTAACCTGGTGTAATGAGAAACTGGTGTGATGATTAACCTGGTGTAATGAGTAACCTGGTGTAATGAGTAACGTGGTGTAACCTGGTGTAATGAGTAACCTGGTGAAACCTGGTGTAATGAGTAACCTGGTGTAACCTGGTGTGATGATTAACCTGGTGTAATGAGTAACCTGGTGCAATGAGTAACCTGGTGTAATGAGTAACCTGGTGTAATGAGTAACCTGGTGTGATGAGTAACCTGGTGTGATGAGTAACCTGGTGTGATGAGTAACCTGGTGTAACCCGGTGTAATGAGTAACCTGGTGTGATGAGTAACCTGGTGTGATGAGTAACCTGGTGTGATGAGTAACCTGGTGTAATGAGTAACCTGGTGTAATGAGTAACCTGGTGTAATGAGTAACCTGGTGTAATGAGTAACCTGGTGTAATGAGTAACCTGGTGTAACCTGGTGTAATGAGTAACCTGGTGTAACCTAGTGTAATGAGTAACCTGGTGTGATGAGTAACCTGGTGTAATGAGTAACCTGGTGAAACCTGGTGTAATGAGTAACCTGGTGTGATGAGTAACCTGGTGTAATGAGTAACCTGGTGTAATGAGTAACCTGGTGTGATGAGTAACCTGGTGTAATGAGTAACCTGGTGTGATGAGTAACCTGGTGTTAACCTGGTGTAATGAGTAACCTGGTGTGATGAGTAACCTGGTGTAATGAGTAACCTGGTGTAACCTGGTGTAATGAGTAACCTGGTGTAATGAGTAACCTGGTATAATGAGTAACCTGGTGTAATGAGTAACATGGTGTAATGAGTAACCTGGTGTAATGAGTAACCTGGTGTAACCTGGTGTGATGAGTAACCTGGTGTGATGTGAGTAACATGGTGTGATGAGTAACCTGGTGTAATGAGTAACCTGGTGTGATGAGTAACCTGGTGTAACCTGGTGTAATGAGTAACCTGGTGTGATGAGTAACCTGGTGTAATGAGTAACCTGGTGTAACCTGGTGTAATGAGTAACCTGGTGTAATGAGTAACCTGGTATAATGAGTAACATGGTGTAATGAGTAACCTGGTGTATTGAGTAACCTGGTGTAACCTGGTGTGATGAGTAACCTGGTGTAATGAGTAACCTGGTCTAACCTGGTGTAATGAGTAACCTGGTGTAATGAGTAACCTGGTGTAATGAGTAACCTGGTGTAACCTGGTGTAATGAGTAACCTGGTCTAACCTGGTGTAATGAGTAACCTGAGTGTAATGAGTAACCTGGTGTGACCTGGTGTGATGAGTAACCAAGTGTAATGAGTAACCTGGTGTAATGAGTAACCTGGTGTAACCTGGTGTAATGAGTAACCTGGTCTAACCTGGTGTAATGAGTAACCTGGTGTAATGAGTAACCTGGTGTGATGAGTAACCTGGTGTAATGAGTAACCTGGTGTAACCTGGTGTAATGAGTAACCTGGTGTGATGAGTAACCTGGTGTAATGAGTAACCTGGTGTAACCTGGTGTAATGAGTAACCTGGTGTAATGAGTAACCTGGTATAATGAGTAACCTGGTGTAATGAGTAACATGGTGTAATGAGTAACCTGGTGTAATGAGTAACCTGGTGTAACCTGGTGTGATGAGTAACCTGGTGTGATGTGAGTAACCTGGTGTGATGAGTAACCTGGTGTAATGAGTAACCTGGTGTAACCTGGTGTAATGAGTAACCTGGTCTAACCTGGTGTAATGAGTAACCTGGTGTAATGAGTAACCTGGTGTAATGAGTAACCTGGTGTAACCTGGTGTAATGAGTAACCTGGTCTAACCTGGTGTAATGAGTAACCTGAGTGTAATGAGTAACCTGGTGTGACCTGGTGTGATGAGTAACCTGAGTGTAATGAGTGATGAGTAACTTGGTGTAACCTGGTGTGATGAGTAACCTGGTGTGATGAGTAACCTGGTGTAATGAGTAACCTGGTGAAACCTGGTGTAATGAGTAACCTGGTGTAATGAGTAACCTGGTGTGATGAGTAACCTGGTGTGATGAGTAACCTGGTGTGATGAGTAACCTGGTGTAACCCGGTGTAATGAGTAACCTGGTGTGATGAGTAACCTGGTGTGATGAGTAACCTGGTGTGATGAGTAACCTTGTGTAATGAGTAACCTGGTGTAATGAGTAAACTGGTGTAATGAGTAACCTGGTGTAATGAGTAACCTGGTGTAACTTGGTGTAATGAGTAACCTGGTGTAACCTGGTGTAATGAGTAACCTGGTGTGATGAGTAACCTGGTGTAATGAGTAACCTGGTGTAATGAGTAACCTGGTGTGATGAGTAACCTGGTGTAATGAGTAACCTGGTGTAATGAGTAACCTGGTGTAATCTGGTGTAATGAGTAACCTGGTGTGATGAGTAACCTGGTGTAATGAGTAACCTGGTGAAACCTGGTGTAATGAGTAACCTGGTGTAATGAGTAACCTGGTGTGATGAGTAACCTGGTGTGATGAGTAACCTGGTGTGATGAGTAACCTGGTGTAACCCGGTGTAATGAGTAACCTGGTGTGATGAGTAACCTGGTGTGATGAGTAACCTGGTGTGATGAGTAACCTGGTGTAATGAGTAACCTGGTGTAATGAGTAACCTGGTGTAATGAGTAACCTGGTGTAATGAGTAACCTGGTGTAACCTGGTGTAACCTAGTGTAATGAGTAACCTGGTGTGATGAGTAACCTGGTGTAATGAGTAACCTGGTGTAATGAGTAACCTGGTGTGATGAGTAACCTGGTGTAATGAGTAACCTGGTGTGATGAGTAACCTGGTGTAACCTGGTGTAATGAGTAACCTGGTGTGATGAGTAACCTGGTGTAATGAGTAACCTGGTGTAACCTGGTGTAATGAGTAACCTGGTGTAATGAGTAACCTGGTGTAATGAGTAACCTGGTGTAATGAGTAACCTGGTGTAATGAGTAACCTGGTGTAATGAGTAACCTGGTGTAACCTGGTGTGATGAGTAACCTGGTGTGATGTGAGTAACATGGTGTGATGAGTAACCTGGTGTAATGAGTAACCTGGTGTGATGAGTAACCTGGTGTAACCTGGTGTAATGAGTAACCTGGTGTGATGAGTAACCTGGTGTAATGAGTAACCTGGTGTAACCTGGTGTAATGAGTAACCTGGTGTAATGAGTAACCTGGTATAATGAGTAACATGGTGTAATGAGTAACCTGGTGTATTGAGTAACCTGGTGTAACCTGGTGTGATGAGTAACCTGGTGTGATGAGTAACCTGGTGTGATGAGTAACCTGGTGTAATGAGTAACCTGGTGTAACCTGGTGTAATGAGTAACCTGGTGTAATGAGTAACCTGGTGTAATGAGTAACCTGGTGTAACCTGGTGTAATGAGTAACCTGGTCTAACCTGGTGTAATGAGTAACCTGAGTGTAATGAGTAACCTGGTGTGACCTGGTGTGATGAGTAACCAAGTGTAATGAGTAACCTGGTGTAATGAGTAACCTGGTGTAACCTGGTGTAATGAGTAACCTGGTCTAACCTGGTGTAATGAGTAACCTGGTGTAATGAGTAACCTGGTGTGATGAGTAACCTGGTGTAATGAGTAACCTGGTGTGATGAGTAACCTGGTGTAACCTGGTGTAATGAGTAACCTGGTGTAACCTGGTGTAATGAGTAACCTGGTGTAACCTGGTGTAATGAGTAACCTGGTGTGATGAGTAACCTGGGTGATGAGTACCTGGTGTAACCTGGTGTAATGACTAACCTGGTGTGATGAGTAACCTGGTGTGATGAGTAACCTGGTGTAATGAGTAACCTGGTATAATGGACTAACCTGGTGTAATGAGTAACCTGGTGTAATGAGTAACCTGGTGTAATGAGTAATCTGGTGTAACCTGGTGTAATGAGTAACCTGGTGTAACCTGGTGTAATGAGTAACCTGGTGTAACCTGGTGTGATGAGTAACCTGGTGTAACCTGGTGTAATGAGTAACCTGGTGTAAATGAGTAACCTGGTGTAACCTAGTGTAATGAGTAACCTGAGTGTAATGAGTAACCTGGTGTGAACCTGGTGTGATGAGTAACCTGAGTGTAATGAGTGATGAGTAACTTGGTGTAACCTGGTGTAATGAGTAACCTGGTCTAACCTGGTGTAATGAGTAACCTGGTGTAATGAGTAACCTGGTGTGATGAGTAACCTGGTGTAATGAGTAACCTGGTGTGATGAGTAACCTGGTGTAATGAGTAACCTGGTGTAATGAGTAACCTGGTGTGATGAGTAACCTGGTGTAATGAGTAACCTGGTGTGATGAGTAACCTGGTGTAACCTGGTGTAATGAGTAACCTGGTGTGATAAGTAACCTGGTGTAATGAGTAACCTGGTGTAACCTGGTGTAATGAGTAACCTGGTGTAATGAGTAACCTGGTGTGATGAGTAACCTGGTGTAATGAGTAACCTGGTGTGATGAGTAACCTGGTGTAACCTGGTGTAATGAGTAACCTGGTGTGATGAGTAACCTGGTGTAATGAGTAACCTGGTGTAACCTGGTGTAATGAGTAACCTGGTGTAATGAGTAACCTGGTATAATGAGTAACCTGGTGTAATGAGTAACATGGTGTAATGAGTAACCTGGTGTAATGAGTAACCTGGTGTAACCTGGTGTGATGAGTAACCTGGTGTGATGTGAGTAACCTGGTGTGATGAGTAACCTGGTGTAATGAGTAACCTGGTGTAACCTGGTGTAATGAGTAACCTGGTGTAACCTGGTGTAATTAGTAACCTGGTGTAATGAGTAACCTGGTGTAATGAGTAACCTGGTGTAATGAGTAACCTGGTGAAACCTGGTGTAATGAGTAACCTGGTGTAACCTGGTGTAATGAGTAACCTGGTGTAATGAGTAACCTGGTGTGATGAGTAACCTGGTGTAATGAGTAACCTGGTGTGATGACTAACCTGGTGTAACCTGGTGTAATGAGTAACCTGGTGTAACCTGGTGTAATGAGTAACCTGGTGTAACCTGGTGTAATGCGTAACCTGGTGTGATGAGTAACCTGGTGTGATGAGTAACCTGGTGTAATGAGTAACCTGGTGTAATGAGTAACCTGGTGTAATGAGTAACCTGGTGTAACCTGGTGTAATGAGTAACCTGGTGTAACCTGGTGTAATGAGTAACCTGGTGTGATGAGTAACCTGGTGTAATGAGTAACCTGGTGTAACCTGGTGTAATGAGTAACCTGGTGTGATGAGTAACCTGGTGTAATGAGTAACCTGGTGTAATGAGTAACCTGGTGTGATGAGTAACCTGGTGTAATGAGTAACCTGGTGTGATGAGTAACCTGGTGTAACCTGGTGTAATGAGTAACCTGGTGTGATGAGTAACCTGGTGTAATGAGTAACCTGGTGTAACCTGGTGTAATGAGTAACCTGGTGTAATGAGTAACCTGGTATAATGAGTAACCTGGTGTAATGAGTAACATGGTGTAATGAGTAACCTGGTGTAATGAGTAACCTGGTGTAACCTGGTGTGATGAGTAACCTGGTGTGATGTGAGTAACCTGGTGTGATGAGTAACCTGGTGTAATGAGTAACCTGGTGTGATGAGTAACCTGGTGTAACCTGGTGTAATGAGTAACCTGGTGTGATGAGTAACCTGGTGTAATGAGTAACCTGGTGTAACCTGGTGTAATGAGTAACCTGGTGTAATGAGTAACCTGGTGTAATGAGTAACTGGTGTAATGAGTAACCTGGTGTATTGAGTAACCTGGTGTAACCTGGTGTGATGAGTAACCTGGTGTGATGAGTAACCTGGTGTGATGAGTAACCTGGTGTAATGAGTAACCTGGTCTAACCTGGTGTAATGAGTAACCTGGTGTAATGAGTAACCTGGTGTAATGAGTAACCTGGTGTAACCTGGTGTAATGAGTAACCTGGTCTAACCTGGTGTAATGAGTAACCTGAGTGTAATGAGTAACCTGGTGTGACCTGGTGTGATGAGTAAACCAAAGTGTAATGAGTAACCTGGTGTAATGAGTAACCTGGTGTAACCTGGTGTAATGAGTAACCTGGTCTAACCTGGTGTAATGAGTAACCTGGTGTAATGAGTAACCTGGTGTGATGAGTAACCTGGTGTAATGAGTAACCTGGTGTAACCTGTGTAATGAGTAACCTGGTGTGATGAGTAACCTGGTGTAATGAGTAACCTGGTGTAACCTGGTGTAATGAGTAACCTGGTGTAATGAGTAACCTGGTATAATGAGTAACCTGGTGTAATGAGTAACATGGTGTAATGAGTAACCTGGTGTAATGAGTAACCTGGTGTAACCTGGTGTGATGAGTAACCTGGTGTGATGTGAGTAACCTGGTGTGATGAGTAACCTGGTGTAATGAGTAACCTGGTGTAACCTGGTGTAATGAGTAACCTGGTCTAACCTGGTGTAATTAGTAACCTGGTGTAATGAGTAACCTGGTGTAATGAGTAACCTGGTCTAACCTGGTGTAATGAGTAACCTGGTGTAATGAGTAACCTGGTGTGATGAGTAACCTGGTGTAATGAGTAACCTGGTGTGATGAGTAACCTGGTGTAATGAGTAACCTGGTGTAATGAGTAACCTGGTGTGATGAGTAACCTGGTGTAATGAGTAACCTGGTGTGATGAGTAACCTGGTGTAACCTGGTGTAATGAGTAACCTGGTGTGATAAGTAACCTGGTGTAATGAGTAACCTGGTGTAACCTGGTGTAATGAGTAACCTGGTGTAATGAGTAACTGGTGTGATGAGTAACTGGTGTAATGAGTAACCTGGTGTGATGAGTAACCTGGTGTAACCTGGTGTAATGAGTAACCTGGTGTGATAAGTAACCTGGTGTAATGAGTAACCTGGTGTAACCTGGTGTAATGAGTAACCTGGTGTAATGAGTAACCTGGTGTAATGAGTAACCTGGTGTAATGAGTAACATGGTGTAATGAGTAACCTGGTGTAATGAGTAACCTGGTGTAACCTGGTGTGATGAGTAACCTGGTGTGATGTGAGTAACCTGGTGTGATGAGTAACCTGGTGTAATGAGTAACCTGGTGTAACCTGGTGTAATGAGTAACCTGGTCTAACCTGGTGTAATTAGTAACCTGGTGTAATGAGTAACCTGGTGTAATGAGTAACCTGGTGTAATGAGTAACCTGGTGAAACCTGGTGTAATGAGTAACCTGGTCTAACCTGGTGTAATGAGTAACCTGGTGTAATGAGTAACCTGGTGTGATGAGTAACCTGGTGTAATGAGTAACCTGGTGTGATGAGTAACCTGGTGTAACCTGGTGTAATGAGTAACCTGGTGTAACCTGGTGTAATGAGTAACCTGGTGTAACCTGGTGTAATGCGTAACCTGGTGTGATGAGTAACCTGGTGTGATGAGTAACCTGGTGTAATGAGTAACCTGGTGTAATGAGTAACCTGGTGTAATGAGTAACCTGGTGTAACCTGGTGTAATGAGTAACCTGGTGTAACCTAGTGTAATGAGTAACCTGGTGTGATGAGTAACCTGGTGTAATGAGTAACCTGGTGTAACCTGGTGTAATGAGTAACCTGGTGTGATGAGTAACCTGGTGTAATGAGTAACCTGGTGTAATGAGTAACCTGGTGTGATGAGTAACCTGGTGTAATGAGTAACCTGGTGTGATGAGTAACCTGGTGTAACCTGGTGTAATGAGTAACCTGGTGTGATGAGTAACCTGGTGTAATGAGTAACCTGGTGTAATGAGTAACCTGGTGTGATGAGTAACCTGGTGTAATGAGTAACCTGGTGTAATGAGTAACCTGGTGTAACCTAGTGTAATGAGTAACCTGGTGTGATGAGTAACCTGGTGTAATGAGTAACCTGGTGAAACCTGGTGTAATGAGTAACCTGGTGTAATGAGTAACCTGGTGTGATGAGTAACCTGGTGTGATGAGTAACCTGGTGTGATGAGTAACCTGGTGTAACCCGGTGTAATGAGTAACCTGGTGTGATGAGTAACCTGGTGTGATGAGTAACCTGGTGTGATGAGTAACCTTGTGTAATGAGTAACCTGGTGTAATGAGTAACCTGGTGTAATGAGTAACCTGGTGTAATGAGTAACCTGGTGTAACCTGGTGTAACCTAGTGTAATGAGTAACCTGGTGTGATGAGTAACCTGGTGTAATGAGTAACCTGGTGTAATGAGTAACCTGGTGTGATGAGTAACCTGGTGTAATGAGTAACCTGGTGTGATGAGTAACCTGGTGTAACCTGGTGTAATGAGTAACCTGGTGTGATGAGTAACCTGGTGTAATGAGTAACCTGGTGTAACCTGGTGTAATGAGTAACCTGGTGTAATGAGTAACCTGGTGTAATGAGTAACCTGGTGTAATGAGTAACCTGGTGTAATGAGTAACCTGGTGTAATGAGTAACCTGGTGTAACCTGGTGTGATGAGTAACCTGGTGTGATGTGAGTAACATGGTGTGATGAGTAACCTGGTGTAATGAGTAACCTGGTGTGATGAGTAACCTGGTGTAACCTGGTGTAATGAGTAACCTGGTGTGATGAGTAACCTGGTGTAATGAGTAACCTGGTGTAACCTGGTGTAATGAGTAACCTGGTGTAATGAGTAACCTGGTATAATGAGTAACATGGTGTAATGAGTAACCTGGTGTATTGAGTAACCTGGTGTAACCTGGTGTGATGAGTAACCTGGTGTGATGAGTAACCTGGTGTGATGAGTAACCTGGTGTAATGAGTAACCTGGTCTAACCTGGTGTAATGAGTAACCTGGTGTAATGAGTAACCTGGTGTAATGAGTAACCTGGTGTAACCTGGTGTAATGAGTAACCTGGTCTAACCTGGTGTAATGAGTAACCTGAGTGTAATGAGTAACCTGGTGTGACCTGGTGTGATGAGTAACCAAGTGTAATGAGTAACCTGGTGTAATGAGTAACCTGGTGTAACCTGGTGTAATGAGTAACCTGGTCTAACCTGGTGTAATGAGTAACCTGGTGTAATGAGTAACCTGGTGTGATGAGTAACCTGGTGTAATGAGTAACCTGGTGTGATGAGTAACCTGGTGTAACCTGGTGTAATGAGTAACCTGGTGTAACCTGGTGTAATGAGTAACCTGGTGTAACCTGGTGTAATGAGTAACCTGGTGTGATGAGTAACCTGGTGTGATGAGTAACCTGGTGTAACCTGGTGTAATGACTAACCTGGTGTGATGAGTAACCTGGTGTGATGAGTAACCTGGTGTAATGAGTAACCTGGTGTAATGAGTAACCTGGTGTAATGAGTAACCTGGTGTAATGAGTAACCTGGTGTAATGAGTAACCTGGTGTAACCTGGTGTAATGAGTAACCTGGTGTAACCTGGTGTAATGAGTAACCTGGTGTAACCTGGTGTGATGAGTAACCTGGTGTAACCTGGTGTAATGAGTAACCTGGTGTAATGAGTAACCTGGTGTAACCTAGTGTAATGAGTAACCTGAGTGTAATGAGTAACCTGGTGTGACCTGGTGTGATGAGTAACCTGAGTGTAATGAGTGATGAGTAACTTGGTGTAACCTGGTGTAATGAGTAACCTGGTCTAACCTGGTGTAATGAGTAACCTGGTGTAATGAGTAACCTGGTGTGATGAGTAACCTGGTGTAATGAGTAACCTGGTGTGATGAGTAACCTGGTGTAATGAGTAACCTGGTGTAATGAGTAACCTGGTGTGATGAGTAACCTGGTGTAATGAGTAACCTGGTGTGATGAGTAACCTGGTGTAACCTGGTGTAATGAGTAACCTGGTGTGATGAGTAACCTGGTGTAATGAGTAACCTGGTGTAACCTGGTGTAATGAGTAACCTGGTGTAATGAGTAACCTGGTGTGATGAGTAACCTGGTGTAATGAGTAACCTGGTGTGATGAGTAACCTGGTGTAACCTGGTGTAATGAGTAACCTGGTGTGATGAGTAACCTGGTGTAATGAGTAACCTGGTGTAACCTGGTGTAATGAGTAACCTGGTGTAATGAGTAACCTGGTGTAATGAGTAACCTGGTGTAATGAGTAACCTGGTGTAATGAGTAACCTGGTGTAATGAGTAACCTGGTGTAACCTGGTGTGATGAGTAACCTGGTGTGATGTGAGTAACCTGGTGTGATGAGTAACCTGGTGTAATGAGTAACCTGGTGTAACCTGGTGTAATGAGTAACCTGGTGTAACCTGGTGTAATGAGTAACCTGGTGTAATGAGTAACCTGGTGTAATGAGTAACCTGGTGTAATGAGTAACCTGGTGAAACCTGGTGTAATGAGTAACCTGGTGTAACCTGGTGTAATGAGTAACCTGGTGTAATGAGTAACCTGGTGTGATGAGTAACCTGGTGTAATGAGTAACCTGGTGTGATGAGTAACCTGGTGTAACCTGGTGTAATGAGTAACCTGGTGTAACCTGGTGTAATGAGTAACCTGGTGTAACCTGGTGTAATGAGTAACCTGGTGTGATGAGTAACCTGGTGTGATGAGTAACCTGGTGTAATGAGTAACCTGGTGTAATGAGTAACCTGGTGTAATGAGTAACCTGGTGTAACCTGGTGTAATGAGTAACCTGGTGTAACCTAGTGTAATGAGTAACCTGGTGTGATGAGTAACCTGGTGTAATGAGTAACCTGGTGTAACCTGGTGTAATGAGTAACCTGGTGTGATGAGTAACCTGGTGTAATGAGTAACCTGGTGTAATGAGTAACCTGGTGTGATGAGTAACCTGGTGTAATGAGTAACCTGGTGTGATGAGTAACCTGGTGTAACCTGGTGTAATGAGTAACCTGGTGTGATGAGTAACCTGGTGTAATGAGTAACCTGGTGTAACCTGGTGTAATGAGTAACCTGGTGTAATGAGTAACCTGGTATAATGAGTAACCTGGTGTAATGAGTAACATGGTGTAATGAGTAACCTGGTGTAATGAGTAACCTGGTGTAACCTGGTGTGATGAGTAACCTGGTGTGATGTGAGTAACATGGTGTGATGAGTAACCTGGTGTAATGAGTAACCTGGTGTGATGAGTAACCTGGTGTAACCTGGTGTAATGAGTAACCTGGTGTGATGAGTAACCTGGTGTAATGAGTAACCTGGTGTAACCTGGTGTAATGAGTAACCTGGTGTAATGAGTAACCTGGTATAATGAGTAACATGGTGTAATGAGTAACCTGGTGTATTGAGTAACCTGGTGTAACCTGGTGTGATGAGTAACCTGGTGTGATGAGTAACCTGGTGTGATGAGTAACCTGGTGTAATGAGTAACCTGGTCTAACCTGGTGTAATGAGTAACCTGGTGTAATGAGTAACCTGGTGTAATGAGTAACCTGGTGTAACCTGGTGTAATGAGTAACCTGGTCTAACCTGGTGTAATGAGTAACCTGAGTGTAATGAGTAACCTGGTGTGACCTGGTGTGATGAGTAACCAAGTGTAATGAGTAACCTGGTGTAATGAGTAACCTGGTGTAACCTGGTGTAATGAGTAACCTGGTCTAACCTGGTGTAATGAGTAACCTGGTGTAATGAGTAACCTGGTGTGATGAGTAACCTGGTGTAATGAGTAACCTGGTGTAACCTGGTGTAATGAGTAACCTGGTGTGATGAGTAACCTGGTGTAATGAGTAACCTGGTGTAACCTGGTGTAATGAGTAACCTGGTGTAATGAGTAACCTGGTATAATGAGTAACCTGGTGTAATGAGTAACCTGGTGTAATGAGTAACCTGGTGTAATGAGTAACCTGGTGTAACCTGGTGTGATGAGTAACCTGGTGTGATGTGAGTAACCTGGTGTGATGAGTAACCTGGTGTAATGAGTAACCTGGTGTAACCTGGTGTAATGAGTAACCTGGTGTAACCTGGTGTAATTAGTAACCTGGTGTAATGAGTAACCTGGTGTAATGAGTAACCTGGTGTAACCTGGTGTAATGAGTAACCTGGTGTAATGAGTAACCTGGTGTGATGAGTAACCTGGTGTAATGAGTAACCTGGTGTGATGAGTAACCTGGTGTAATGAGTAACCTGGTGTAATGAGTAACCTGGTGTGATGAGTAACCTGGTGTAATGAGTAACCTGGTGTGATGAGTAACCTGGTGTAACCTGGTGTAATGAGTAACCTGGTGTGATAAGTAACCTGGTGTAATGAGTAACCTGGTGTAACCTGGTGTAATGAGTAACCTGGTGTAATGAGTAACCTGGTGTGATGAGTAACCTGGTGTAATGAGTAACCTGGTGTGATGAGTAACCTGGTGTAACCTGGTGTAATGAGTAACCTGGTGTGATGAGTAACCTGGTGTAATGAGTAACCTGGTGTAACCTGGTGTAATGAGTAACCTGGTGTAATGAGTAACCTGGTGTAATGAGTAACCTGGTGTAATGAGTAACATGGTGTAATGAGTAACCTGGTGTAATGAGTAACCTGGTGTAACCTGGTGTGATGAGTAACCTGGTGTGATGTGAGTAACCTGGTGTGATGAGTAACCTGGTGTAATGAGTAACCTGGTGTAACCTGGTGTAATGAGTAACCTGGTGTAACCTGGTGTAATGAGTAACCTGGTGTAATGAGTAACCTGGTGTAATGAGTAACCTGGTGTAATGAGTAACCTGGTGAAACCTGGTGTAATGAGTAACCTGGTCTAACCTGGTGTAATGAGTAACCTGGTGTAATGAGTAACCTGGTGTGATGAGTAACCTGGTGTAATGAGTAACCTGGTGTGATGAGTAACCTGGTGTAACCTGGTGTAATGAGTAACCTGGTGTAACCTGGTGTAATGAGTAACCTGGTGTAACCTGGTGTAATGAGTAACCTGGTGTGATGAGTAACCTGGTGTGTAATGAGTAACCTGGTGTAATGAGTAACCTGGTGTAATGAGTAACCTGGTGTAATGAGTAACCTGGTGTAACCTGGTGTAATGAGTAACCTGGTGTAACCTGGTGTAATGAGTAACCTGGTGTGATGAGTAACCTGGTGTAATGAGTAACCTGGTGAAACCTGGTGTAATGAGTAACCTGGTGTGATGAGTAACCTGGTGTAATGAGTAACCTGGTGTAATGAGTAACCTGGTGTGATGAGTAACCTGGTGTAATGAGTAACCTGGTGTGATGAGTAACCTGGTGTAACCTGGTGTAATGAGTAACCTGGTGTGATGAGTAACCTGGTGTAATGAGTAACCTGGTGTAACCTGGTGTAATGAGTAACCTGGTGTAATGAGTAACCTGGTATAATGAGTAACCTGGTGTAATGAGTAACCTGGTGTAATGAGTAACCTGGTGTAATGAGTAACCTGGTGTAACCTGGTGTGATGAGTAACCTGGTGTGATGAGTAACCTGGTGTGATGAGTAACCTGGTGTAATGAGTAACCTGGTGTGATGAGTAACCTGGTGTAACCTGGTGTAATGAGTAACCTGGTGTGATGAGTAACCTGGTGTAATGAGTAACCTGGTGTAACCTGGTGTAATGAGTAACCTGGTGTAATGAGTAACCTGGTGTAATGAGTAACCTGGTGTAATGAGTAACCTGGTGTATTGAGTAACCTGGTGTAACCTGGTGTGATGAGTAACCTGGTGTGATGAGTAACCTGGTGTGATGAGTAACCTGGTGTAATGAGTAACCTGGTGTAACCTGGTGTAATGAGTAACCTGGTGTAATGAGTAACCTGGTGTAATGAGTAACCTGGTGTAACCTGGTGTAATGAGTAACCTGGTGTAACCTGGTGTAATGAGTAACCTGAGTGTAATGAGTAACCTGGTGTGACCTGGTGTGATGAGTAACCTGTGTAATGAGTAACCTGGTGTAATGAGTAACCTGGTGTAACCTGGTGTAATGAGTAACCTGGTGTAACCTGGTGTAATGAGTAACCTGGTGTAATGAGTAACCTGGTGTGATGAGTAACCTGGTGTAATGAGTAACCTGGTGTAACCTGGTGTAATGAGTAACCTGGTGTGATGAGTAACCTGGTGTAATGAGTAACCTGGTGTAACCTGGTGTAATGAGTAACCTGGTGTAATGAGTAACCTGGTGTAATGAGTAACCTGGTGTAATGAGTAACATGGTGTAATGAGTAACCTGGTGTAATGAGTAACCTGGTGTAACCTGGTGTGATGAGTAACCTGGTGTGATGTGAGTAACCTGGTGTGATGAGTAACCTGGTGTAATGAGTAACCTGGTGTAACCTGGTGTAATGAGTAACCTGGTGTAACCTGGTGTAATGAGTAACCTGGTGTAATGAGTAACCTGGTGTAATGAGTAACCTGGTGTAACCTGGTGTAATGAGTAACCTGGTCTAACCTGGTGTAATGAGTAACCTGAGTGTAATGAGTAACCTGGTGTGACCTGGTGTGATGAGTAACCTGAGTGTAATGAGTGATGAGTAACTTGGTGTAACCTGGTGTGATGAGTAACCTGGTGTGATGAGTAACCTGGTGTAATGAGTAACCTGGTGAAACCTGGTGTAATGAGTAACCTGGTGTAATGAGTAACCTGGTGTGATGAGTAACCTGGTGTGATGAGTAACCTGGTGTGATGAGTAACCTGGTGTAACCCGGTGTAATGAGTAACCTGGTGTGATGAGTAACCTGGTGTGATGAGTAACCTGGTGTGATGAGTAACCTTGTGTAATGAGTAACCTGGTGTAATGAGTAAACTGGTGTAATGAGTAACCTGGTGTAATGAGTAACCTGGTGTAACTTGGTGTAATGAGTAACCTGGTGTAACCTGGTGTAATGAGTAACCTGGTGTAATGAGTAACCTGGTGTAATGAGTAACCTGGTGTAACCTGGTGTAATGAGTAACCTGGTGTAATGAGTAACCTGGTGTGATGAGTAACCTGGTGTAATGAGTAACCTGGTGTGATGAGTAACCTGGTGTAATGAGTAACCTGGTGTAATGAGTAACCTGGTGTGATGAGTAACCTGGTGTAATGAGTAACCTGGTGTGATGAGTAACCTGGTGTAACCTGGTGTAATGAGTAACCTGGTGTGATAAGTAACCTGGTGTAATGAGTAACCTGGTGTAACCTGGTGTAATGAGTAACCTGGTGTAATGAGTAACCTGGTGTGATGAGTAACCTGGTGTAATGAGTAACCTGGTGTGATGAGTAACCTGGTGTAACCTGGTGTAATGAGTAACCTGGTGTGATGAGTAACCTGGTGTAATGAGTAACCTGGTGTAACCTGGTGTAATGAGTAACCTGGTGTAATGAGTAACCTGGTGTAATGAGTAACCTGGTGTAATGAGTAACCTGGTGTAATGAGTAACCTGGTGTAATGAGTAACCTGGTGTAACCTGGTGTGATGAGTAACCTGGTGTGATGTGAGTAACCTGGTGTGATGAGTAACCTGGTGTAATGAGTAACCTGGTGTAACCTGGTGTAATGAGTAACCTGGTGTAACCTGGTGTAATGAGTAACCTGGTGTAATGAGTAACCTGGTGTAATGAGTAACCTGGTGTAATGAGTAACCTGGTGTAACCTGGTGTAATGAGTAACCTGGTGTAACCTGGTGTAATGAGTAACCTGGTGTAATGAGTAACCTGGTGTGATGAGTAACCTGGTGTAATGAGTAACCTGGTGTGATGAGTAACCTGGTGTAATGAGTAACCTGGTGTAATGAGTAACCTGGTGTGATGAGTAACCTGGTGTAATGAGTAACCTGGTGTGATGAGTAACCTGGTGTAACCTGGTGTAATGAGTAACCTGGTGTGATGAGTAACCTGGTGTAATGAGTAACCTGGTGTAACCTGGTGTAATGAGTAACCTGGTGTAATGAGTAACCTGGTGTGATGAGTAACCTGGTGTAATGAGTAACCTGGTGTGATGAGTAACCTGGTGTAACCTGGTGTAATGAGTAACCTGGTGTGATGAGTAACCTGGTGTAATGAGTAACCTGGTGTAACCTGGTGTAATGAGTAACCTGGTGTAATGAGTAACCTGGTATAATGAGTAACCTGGTGTAATGAGTAACCTGGTGTAATGAGTAACCTGGTGTAATGAGTAACCTGGTGTAACCTGGTGTGATGAGTAACCTGGTGTGATGTGAGTAACCTGGTGTGATGAGTAACCTGGTGTAATGAGTAACCTGGTGTAACCTGGTGTAATGAGTAACCTGGTGTAACCTGGTGTAATGAGTAACCTGGTGTAATGAGTAACCTGGTGTAATGAGTAACCTGGTGTAATGAGTAACCTGGTGAAACCTGGTGTAATGAGTAACCTGGTGTAATGAGTAACCTGGTATAATGAGTAACCTGGTGTAATGAGTAACATGGTGTAATGAGTAACCTGGTGTAATGAGTAACCTGGTGTAACCTGGTGTGATGAGTAACCTGGTGTGATATGAGTAACCTGGTGTGATGAGTAACCTGGTGTAACCTGGTGTAACCTGGTGTAATGAGTAACCTGGTCTAACCTGGTGTAATTAGTAACCTGGTGTAATGAGTAACCTGGTGTAATGAGTAACCTGGTGTAACCTGGTGTAATGAGTAACCTGGTCTAACCTGGTGTAATGAGTAACCTGAGTGTAATGAGTAACCTGGTGTGACCTGGTGTGATGAGTAACCTGGTGTAATGAGTGATGAGTAACTTGGTGTAACCTGGTGTGATGAGTAACCTGGTGTAACCTGGTGTGATGAGTAACCTGGTGTAATGAGTAACCTGGTGTAACCTGGTGTAATGAGTAACCTGGTGTAATGAGTAACCTGGTGTGATGAGTAACCTGGTGTAATGAGTAACCTGGTGTGATGAGTAACCTGGTGTAACCTGGTGTAATGAGTAACCTGGTGTAACCTGGTGTAATGAGTAACCTGGTGTAACCTGGTGTAATGAGTAACCTGGTGTAATGAGTAACCTGGTATAATGAGTAACCTGGTGTAATGAGTAACCTGGTGTAATGAGTAACCTGGTGTAATGAGTAACCTGGTGTAACCTGGTGTGATGAGTAACCTGGTGTGATGAGTAACCTGGTGTGATGAGTAACCTGGTGTAATGAGTAACCTGGTGTAACCTGGTGTAATGAGTAACCTGGTGTAACCTGGTGTAATGAGTAACCTGGTGTAATGAGTAACCTGGTGTAATGAGTAACCTGGTGTAATGAGTAACCTGGTGAAACCTGGTGTAATGAGTAACCTGGTGTAATGAGTAACCTGGTGTAATGAGTAACCTGGTGTAATGAGTAACCTGGTGTAATGAGTAACCTGGTGTAATGAGTAACCTGGTGTAACCTGGTGTGATGAGTAACCTGGTGTGATGTGAGTAACCTGGTGTGATGAGTAACCTGGTGTAATGAGTAACCTGGTGTAACCTGGTGTAATGAGTAACCTGGTCTAACCTGGTGTAATGAGTAACCTGGTGTAATGAGTAACCTGGTGTAATGAGTAACCTGGTGTAACCTGGTGTAATGAGTAACCTGGTCTAACCTGGTGTAATGAGTAACCTGGTGTAATGAGTAACCTGGTGTGACCTGGTGTGATGAGTAACCTGGTGTAATGAGTGATGAGTAACTTGGTGTAACCTGGTGTGATGAGTAACCTGGTGTAACCTTGTGTGATGAGTAACCAAGTGTAATGAGTAACCTGGTGTAACCTGGTGTAATGAGTAACCTGGTGTAATGAGTAACCTGGTGTGATGAGTAACCTGGTATAATGAGTAACCTGGTGTGATGAGTAACCTGGTGTAACCTGGTGTAATGAGTAACCTGGTGTAACCTGGTGTAATGAGTAACCTGGTGTAACCTGGTGTAATGAGTAACCTGGTGTGATGAGTAACCTGGTGTGATGAGTAACCTGGTGAAACCTGGTGTAATGAGTAACCTGGTGTAATGAGTAACCTGGTGTAATGAGTAACCTGGTGTAATGAGTAACCTGGTGTAATGAGTAACCTGGTGTAATGAGTAACCTGGTGTAACCTGGTGTGATGAGTAACCTGGTGTGATGTGAGTAACCTGGTGTGATGAGTAACCTGGTGTAATGAGTAACCTGGTGTAACCTGGTGTAATGAGTAACCTGGTGTAACCTGGTGTAATGAGTAACCTGGTGTAATGAGTAACCTGGTGTAATGAGTAACCTGGTGTAACCTGGTGTAATGAGTAACCTGGTCTAACCTGGTGTAATGAGTAACCTGGTGTAATGAGTAACCTGGTGTGACCTGGTGTGATGAGTAACCTGGTGTAATGAGTGATGAGTAACTTGGTGTAACCTGGTGTGATGAGTAACCTGGTGTAACCTGGTGTGATGAGTAACCTGGTGTAATGAGTAACCTGGTGTAACCTGGTGTAATGAGTAACCTGGTGTAATGAGTAACCTGGTGTAATGAGTAACCTGGTGTAATGAGTAACCTGGTGTAACCTGGTGTAATGAGTAACCTGGTCTAACCTGGTGTAATGAGTAACCTGAGTGTAATGAGTAACCTGGTGTGACCTGGTGTGATGAGTAACCAGGTGTAATGAGTAACCTGGTGTAATGAGTAACCTGGTGTAACCTGGTGTAATGAGTAACCTGGTCTAACCTGGTGTAATGAGTAACCTGGTGTAATGAGTAACCTGGTGTGATGAGTAACCTGGTGTAATGAGTAACCTGGTGTGATGAGTAACCTGGTGTAACCTGGTGTAATGAGTAACCTGGTGTAACCTGGTGTAATGAGTAACCTGGTGTAACCTGGTGTAATGAGTAACCTGGTGTGATGAGTAACCTGGTGTGATGAGTAACCTGGTGTAACCTGGTGTAATGAGTAACCTGGTGTGATGAGTAACCTGGTGTGATGAGTAACCTGGTGTAATGAGTAACCTGGTGTAATGAGTAACCTGGTGTAATGAGTAACCTGGTGTAATGAGTAACCTGGTGTAATGAGTAACCTGGTGTAATGAGTAACCTGGTGTAACCTGGTGTAATGAGTAACCTGGTGTAACCTGGTGTAATGAGTAACCTGGTGTAACCTGGTGTGATGAGTAACCTGGTGTAACCTGGTGTAATGAGTAACCTGGTGTAATGAGTAACCTGGTGTAACCTAGTGTAATGAGTAACCTGAGTGTAATGAGTAACCTGGTGTGACCTGGTGTGATGAGTAACCTGAGTGTAATGAGTGATGAGTAACTTGGTGTAACCTGGTGTAATGAGTAACCTGGTCTAACCTGGTGTAATGAGTAACCTGGTGTAATGAGTAACCTGGTGTGATGAGTAACCTGGTGTAATGAGTAACCTGGTGTGATGAGTAACCTGGTGTAATGAGTAACCTGGTGTAATGAGTAACCTGGTGTGATGAGTAACCTGGTGTAATGAGTAACCTGGTGTGATGAGTAACCTGGTGTAACCTGGTGTAATGAGTAACCTGGTGTGATGAGTAACCTGGTGTAATGAGTAACCTGGTGTAATGAGTAACCTGGTGTGATGAGTAACCTGGTGTAATGAGTAACCTGGTGTGATGAGTAACCTGGTGTAACCTGGTGTAATGAGTAACCTGGTGTGATGAGTAACCTGGTGTAATGAGTAACCTGGTGTAACCTGGTGTAATGAGTAACCTGGTGTAATGAGTAACCTGGTGTAATGAGTAACCTGGTGTAATGAGTAACCTGGTGTAATGAGTAACCTGGTGTAATGAGTAACCTGGTGTAACCTGGTGTGATGAGTAACCTGGTGTGATGTGAGTAACCTGGTGTGATGAGTAACCTGGTGTAATGAGTAACCTGGTGTAACCTGGTGTAATGAGTAACCTGGTGTAACCTGGTGTAATGAGTAACCTGGTGTAATGAGTAACCTGGTGTAATGAGTAACCTGGTGTAATGAGTAACCTGGTGAAACCTGGTGTAATGAGTAACCTGGTGTAATGAGTAACCTGGTATAATGAGTAACCTGGTGTAATGAGTAACATGGTGTAATGAGTAACCTGGTGTAATGAGTAACCTGGTGTAACCTGGTGTGATGAGTAACCTGGTGTGATGTGAGTAACCTGGTGTGATGAGTAACCTGGTGTAATGAGTAACCTGGTGTAACCTGGTGTAATGAGTAACCTGGTCTAACCTGGTGTAATGAGTAACCTGGTGTAATGAGTAACCTGGTGTAATGAGTAACCTGGTGTAACCTGGTGTAATGAGTAACCTGGTCTAACCTGGTGTAATGAGTAACCTGGTGTAATGAGTAACCTGGTGTGACCTGGTGTGATGAGTAACCTGAGTGTAATGAGTGATGAGTAACTTGGTGTAACCTGGTGTGATGAGTAACCTGGTGTAACCTTGTGTGATGAGTAACCTGGTGTAATGAGTAACCTGGTGTAACCTGGTGTAATGAGTAACCTGGTGTAATGAGTAACCTGGTGTGATGAGTAACCTGGTATAATGAGTAACCTGGTGTGATGAGTAACCTGGTGTAACCTGGTGTAATGAGTAACCTGGTGTAACCTGGTGTAATGAGTAACCTGGTGTAACCTGGTGTAATGAGTAACCTGGTGTAATGAGTAACCTGGTATAATGAGTAACCTGGTGTAATGAGTAACATGGTGTAATGAGTAACCTGGTGTAATGAGTAACCTGGTGTAACCTGGTGTGATGAGTAACCTGGTGTGATGTGAGTAACCTGGTGTGATGAGTAACCTGGTGTAATGAGTAACCTGGTGTAACCTGGTGTAATGAGTAACCTGGTCTAACCTGGTGTAATTAGTAACCTGGTGTAATGAGTAACCTGGTGTAATGAGTAACCTGGTGTAATGAGTAACCTGGTGAAACCTGGTGTAATGAGTAACCTGGTGTAATGAGTAACCTGGTATAATGAGTAACCTGGTGTAATGAGTAACATGGTGTAATGAGTAACCTGGTGTAATGAGTAACCTGGTGTAACCTGGTGTGATGAGTAACCTGGTGTGATGTGAGTAACCTGGTGTGATGAGTAACCTGGTGTAATGAGTAACCTGGTGTAACCTGGTGTAATGAGTAACCTGGTGTAACCTGGTGTAATGAGTAACCTGGTGTAATGAGTAACCTGGTGTAATGAGTAACCTGGTGTAACCTGGTGTAATGAGTAACCTGGTCTAACCTGGTGTAATGAGTAACCTGAGTGTAATGAGTAACCTGGTGTGACCTGGTGTGATGAGTAACCTGAGTGTAATGAGTGATGAGTAACTTGGTGTAACCTGGTGTGATGAGTAACCTGGTGTAACCTTGTGTGATGAGTAACCAAGTGTAATGAGTAACCTGGTGTAACCTGGTGTAATGAGTAACCTGGTGTAATGAGTAACCTGGTGTGATGAGTAACCTGGTATAATGAGTAACCTGGTGTGATGAGTAACCTGGTGTAACCTGGTGTAATGAGTAACCTGGTGTAACCTGGTGTAATGAGTAACCTGGTGTAACCTGGTGTAATGAGTAACCTGGTGTGATGAGTAACCTGGTGTGATGAGTAACCTGGTGAAACCTGGTGTAATGAGTAACCTGGTGTAATGAGTAACCTGGTGTAATGAGTAACCTGGTGTAATGAGTAACCTGGTGTAATGAGTAACCTGGTGTAATGAGTAACCTGGTGTAACCTGGTGTGATGAGTAACCTGGTGTGATGTGAGTAACCTGGTGTGATGAGTAACCTGGTGTAATGAGTAACCTGGTGTAACCTGGTGTAATGAGTAACCTGGTCTAACCTGGTGTAATGAGTAACCTGGTGTAATGAGTAACCTGGTGTAATGAGTAACCTGGTGTAACCTGGTGTAATGAGTAACCTGGTCTAACCTGGTGTAATGAGTAACCTGAGTGTAATGAGTAACCTGGTGTGACCTGGTGTGATGAGTAACCTGGTGTAATGAGTGATGAGTAACTTGGTGTAACCTGGTGTGATGAGTAACCAGGTGTAACCTTGTGTGATGAGTAACCAAGTGTAATGAGTAACCTGGTGTAACCTGGTGTAATGAGTAACCTGGTGTAATGAGTAACCTGGTGTAATGAGTAACCTGGTGTAATGAGTAACCTGGTGTAACCTGGTGTAATGAGTAACCTGGTCTAACCTGGTGTAATGAGTAACCTGAGTGTAATGAGTAACCTGGTGTGACCTGGTGTGATGAGTAACCAAGTGTAATGAGTAACCTGGTGTAATGAGTAACCTGGTGTAACCTGGTGTAATGAGTAACCTGGTGTAACCTGGTGTAATGAGTAACCTGGTGTAATGAGTAACCTGGTGTAATGAGTAACCTGGTGTAACCTGGTGTAATGAGTAACCTGGTGTAATGAGTAACCTGGTGTAATGAGTAACCTGGTGTAACCTGGTGTAATTAGTAACCTGGTGTAATGAGTAACCTGGTGTGATGAGTAACCTGGTGTGATGTGAGTAACCTGGTGTGATGAGTAACCTGGTGTAATGAGTAACCTGGTGTAACCTGGTGTAATGAGTAACCTGGTCTAACCTGGTGTAATTAGTAACCTGGTGTAATGAGTAACCTGGTGTAATGAGTAACCTGGTGTAACCTGGTGTAATGAGTAACCTGGTCTAACCTGGTGTAATGAGTAACCTGGTGTAATGAGTAACCTGGTGTGACCTGGTGTGATGAGTAACCTGGTGTAATGAGTGATGAGTAACTTGGTGTAACCTGGTGTGATGAGTAACCTGGTGTAACCTGGTGTGATGAGTAACCAAGTGTAATGAGTAACCTGGTGTAACCTGGTGTAATGAGTAACCTGGTGTAATGAGTAACCTGGTGTAATGAGTAACCTGGTGTAATGAGTAACCTGGTGTAACCTGGTGTAATGAGTAACCTGGTCTAACCTGGTGTAATGAGTAACCTGAGTGTAATGAGTAACCTGGTGTGACCTGGTGTGATGAGTAACCAAGTGTAATGAGTAACCTGGTGTAATGAGTAACCTGGTGTAACCTGGTGTAATGAGTAACCTGGTCTAACCTGGTGTAATGAGTAACCTGGTGTAATGAGTAACCTGGTGTGATGAGTAACCTGGTGTAATGAGTAACCTGGTGTGATGAGTAACCTGGTGTAACCTGGTGTAATGAGTAACCTGGTGTAACCTGGTGTAATGAGTAACCTGGTGTAACCTGGTGTAATGAGTAACCTGGTGTGATGAGTAACCTGGTGTGATGAGTAACCTGGTGTAACCTGGTGTAATGAGTAACCTGGTGTGATGAGTAACCTGGTGTGATGAGTAACCTGGTGTAATGAGTAACCTGGTGTAATGAGTAACCTGGTGTAATGAGTAACCTGGTGTAATGAGTAACCTGGTGTAATGAGTAACCTGGTGTAATGAGTAACCTGGTGTAACCTGGTGTAATGAGTAACCTGGTGTAACCTGGTGTAATGAGTAACCTGGTGTAACCTGGTGTGATGAGTAACCTGGTGTAACCTGGTGTAATGAGTAACCTGGTGTAATGAGTAACCTGGTGTAACCTAGTGTAATGAGTAACCTGAGTGTAATGAGTAACCTGGTGTGACCTGGTGTGATGAGTAACCTGAGTGTAATGAGTGATGAGTAACTTGGTGTAACCTGGTGTAATGAGTAACCTGGTCTAACCTGGTGTAATGAGTAACCTGGTGTAATGAGTAACCTGGTGTATGAGTAACCTGGTGTAATGAGTAACCTGGTGTGATGAGTAACCTGGTGTAATGAGTAACCTGGTGTAATGAGTAACCTGGTGTGATGAGTAACCTGGTGTAATGAGTAACCTGGTGTGATGAGTAACCTGGTGTAACCTGGTGTAATGAGTAACCTGGTGTGATGAGTAACCTGGTGTAATGAGTAACCTGGTGTAATGAGTAACCTGGTGTGATGAGTAACCTGGTGTAATGAGTAACCTGGTGTGATGAGTAACCTGGTGTAACCTGGTGTAATGAGTAACCTGGTGTGATGAGTAACCTGGTGTAATGAGTAACCTGGTGTAACCTGGTGTAATGAGTAACCTGGTGTAATGAGTAACCTGGTATAATGAGTAACCTGGTGTAATGAGTAACCTGGTGTAATGAGTAACCTGGTGTAATGAGTAACCTGGTGTAACCTGGTGTGATGAGTAACCTGGTGTGATGTGAGTAACCTGGTGTGATGAGTAACCTGGTGTAATGAGTAACCTGGTGTAACCTGGTGTAATGAGTAACCTGGTCTAACCTGGTGTAATTAGTAACCTGGTGTAATGAGTAACCTGGTGTAATGAGTAACCTGGTGTAATGAGTAACCTGGTGAAACCTGGTGTAATGAGTAACCTGGTGTAATGAGTAACCTGGTATAATGAGTAACCTGGTGTAATGAGTAACATGGTGTAATGAGTAACCTGGTGTAATGAGTAACCTGGTGTAACCTGGTGTGATGAGTAACCTGGTGTGATGTGAGTAACCTGGTGTGATGAGTAACCTGGTGTAATGAGTAACCTGGTGTAACCTGGTGTGTAATGAGTAACCTGGTCTAACCTGGTGTAATGAGTAACCTGGTGTAATGAGTAACCTGGTGTAATGAGTAACCTGGTGTAACCTGGTGTAATGAGTAACCTGGTCTAACCTGGTGTAATGAGTAACCTGGTGTAATGAGTAACCTGGTGTGACCTGGTGTGATGAGTAACCTGGTGTAATGAGTGATGAGTAACTTGGTGTAACCTGGTGTGATGAGTAACCTGGTGTAACCTGGTGTGATGAGTAACCTGGTGTAATGAGTAACCTGGTGTAACCTGGTGTAATGAGTAACCTGGTGTAATGAGTAACCTGGTGTGATGAGTAACCTGGTGTAATGAGTAACCTGGTGTGATGAGTAACCTGGTGTAACCTGGTGTAATGAGTAACCTGGTGTAACCTGGTGTAATGAGTAACCTGGTGTAACCTGGTGTAATGAGTAACCTGGTGTGATGAGTAACCTGGTGTGATGAGTAACCTGGTGTAACCTGGTGTAATGAGTAACCTGGTGTAATGAGTAACCTGGTATAATGAGTAACCTGGTGTAATGAGTAACATGGTGTAATGAGTAACCTGGTGTAATGAGTAACCTGGTGTAACCTGGTGTGATGAGTAACCTGGTGTGATGTGAGTAACCTGGTGTGATGAGTAACCTGGTGTAATGAGTAACCTGGTGTAACCTGGTGTAATGAGTAACCTGGTCTAACCTGGTGTAATGAGTAACCTGGTGTAATGAGTAACCTGGTGTAATGAGTAACCTGGTGTAACCTGGTGTAATGAGTAACCTGGTCTAACCTGGTGTAATGAGTAACCTGAGTGTAATGAGTAACCTGGTGTGACCTGGTGTGATGAGTAACCAGGTGTAATGAGTGATGAGTAACTTGGTGTAACCTGGTGTGATGAGTAACCTGGTGTAACCTGGTGTGATGAGTAAGTGTAATGAGTAACCTGGTGTAACCTGGTGTAATGAGTAACCTGGTGTAATGAGTAACCTGGTGTGATGAGTAACCTGGTATAATGAGTAACCTGGTGTAACCTGGTGTGATGAGTAACCTGGTGTAACCTGGTGTAATGAGTAACCTGGTGTAATGAGTAACCTGGTGTAACCTAGTGTAATGAGTAACCTGAGTGTAATGAGTAACCTGGTGTGACCTGGTGTGATGAGTAACCTGAGTGTAATGAGTGATGAGTAACTTGGTGTAACCTGGTGTAATGAGTAACCTGGTCTAACCTGGTGTAATGAGTAACCTGGTGTAATGAGTAACCTGGTGTGATGAGTAACCTGGTGTAATGAGTAACCTGGTGTGATGAGTAACCTGGTGTAATGAGTAACCTGGTGTAATGAGTAACCTGGTGTGATGAGTAACCTGGTGTAATGAGTAACCTGGTGTGATGAGTAACCTGGTGTAACCTGGTGTAATGAGTAACCTGGTGTGATGAGTAACCTGGTGTAATGAGTAACCTGGTGTAATGAGTAACCTGGTGTGATGAGTAACCTGGTGTAATGAGTAACCTGGTGTGATGAGTAACCTGGTGTAACCTGGTGTAATGAGTAACCTGGTGTGATGAGTAACCTGGTGTAATGAGTAACCTGGTGTAACCTGGTGTAATGAGTAACCTGGTGTAATGAGTAACCTGGTGTAATGAGTAACCTGGTGTAATGAGTAACCTGGTGTAATGAGTAACCTGGTGTAATGAGTAACCTGGTGTAACCTGGTGTGATGAGTAACCTGGTGTGATGTGAGTAACCTGGTGTGATGAGTAACCTGGTGTAATGAGTAACCTGGTGTAACCTGGTGTAATGAGTAACCTGGTGTAACCTGGTGTAATGAGTAACCTGGTGTAATGAGTAACCTGGTGTAATGAGTAACCTGGTGTAATGAGTAACCTGGTGAAACCTGGTGTAATGAGTAACCTGGTGTAATGAGTAACCTGGTGTAATGAGTAACCTGGTGTAATGAGTAACCTGGTGTAATGAGTAACCTGGTGTAATGAGTAACCTGGTGTAACCTGGTGTGATGAGTAACCTGGTGTGATGTGAGTAACCTGGTGTGATGAGTAACCTGGTGTAATGAGTAACCTGGTGTAACCTGGTGTAATGAGTAACCTGGTGTAACCTGGTGTAATGAGTAACCTGGTGTAATGAGTAACCTGGTGTAATGAGTAACCTGGTGTAACCTGGTGTAATGAGTAACCTGGTGTAACCTGGTGTAATGAGTAACCTGGTGTAATGAGTAACCTGGTGTGACCTGGTGTGATGAGTAACCTGGTGTAATGAGTGATGAGTAACTGGTGTAACCTGGTGTGATGAGTAACCTGGTGTAACCTGTGTGATGAGTAACCTGGTGTAATGAGTAACCTGGTGTAACCTGGTGTAATGAGTAACCTGGTGTAATGAGTAACCTGGTGTGATGAGTAACCTGGTGTAATGAGTAACCTGGTGTGATGAGTAACCTGGTGTAACCTGGTGTAATGAGTAACCTGGTGTAACCTGGTGTAATGAGTAACCTGGTGTAACCTGGTGTAATGAGTAACCTGGTGTGATGAGTAACCTGGTGTGATGAGTAACCTGGTGTAACCTGGTGTAATGAGTAACCTGGTTTAATGAGTAACCTGGTGTAATGAGTAACCTGGTGTAATGAGTAACCTGGTGTAATGAGTAACCTGGTGTAATGAGTAACCTGGTGTAACCTGGTGTGATGAGTAACCTGGTGTGATGTGAGTAACCTGGTGTGATGAGTAACCTGGTGTAATGAGTAACCTGGTGTAACCTGGTGTAATGAGTAACCTGGTGTAACCTGGTGTAATGAGTAACCTGGTGTAATGAGTAACCTGGTGTAATGAGTAACCTGGTGTAACCTGGTGTAATGAGTAACCTGGTGTAACCTGGTGTAATGAGTAACCTGGTGTAATGAGTAACCTGGTGTGACCTGGTGTGATGAGTAACCTGGTGTAATGAGTGATGAGTAACTGGTGTAACCTGGTGTGATGAGTAACCTGGTGTAACCTGGTGTGATGAGTAACCTGGTGTAATGAGTAACCTGGTGTAACCTGGTGTAATGAGTAACCTGGTGTAATGAGTAACCTGGTGTGATGAGTAACCTGGTATAATGAGTAACCTGGTGTGATGAGTAACCTGGTGTAACCTGGTGTAATGAGTAACCTGGTGTAACCTGGTGTAATGAGTAACCTGGTGTAACCTGGTGTAATGAGTAACCTGGTGTGATGAGTAACCTGGTGTGATGAGTAACCTGGTGTAACCTGGTGTAATGAGTAACCTGGTTTAATGAGTAACCTGGTGTAATGAGTAACCTGGTGTAATGAGTAACCTGGTGTAATGAGTAACCTGATGTAATGAGAAACTGGTGTGATGATTAACCTGGTGTAATGAGTAACCTGGTGTAATGAGTAACGTGGTGTAACCTGGTGTAATGAGTAACCTGGTGTGATGAGTAACCTGGTATAATGAGTAACCTGGTGTGATGAGTAACCTGGTGTAATGAGTAACCTGGTGTAACCTGGTGTAATGAGTAACCTGGTGTAACCTGGTGTGATGATTAACCTGGTGTAATGAGTATCCTGGTGTAACCTGGTGTAATGAGTAACCTGGTGTAATGAGTAACCTGGTGTGATGAGTAACCTGGTGTAATGAGTAACCTGGTGTGATGAGTAACCTGGTGTAACCTGGTGTAATGAGTAACCTGGTGTGATAAGTAACCTGGTGTAATGAGTAACCTGGTGTAACCTGGTGTAATGAGTAACCTGGTGTAATGAGTAACCTGGTATAATGAGTAACCTGGTGTAATGAGTAACCTGGTATAATGAGTAACCTGGTGTAATGAGTAACATGGTGTAATGAGTAACCTGGTGTAATGAGTAACCTGGTGTAACCTGGTGTGATGAGTAACCTGGTGTGATGTGAGTAACCTGGTGTGATGAGTAACCTGGTGTAATGAGTAACCTGGTGTAACCTGGTGTAATGAGTAACCTGGTGTAACCTGGTGTAATGAGTAACCTGGTGTAATGAGTAACCTGGTGTAATGAGTAACCTGGTGTAACCTGGTGTAATGAGTAACCTGGTGTAATGAGTAACCTGGTGTAATCTAGTGTAATGAGTAACCTGGTGTGATGAGTAACCTGGTGTAATGAGTAACCTGGTGTAACCTGGTGTAATGAGTAACCTGGTGTAATGAGTAACCTGGTGTAATGAGTAACCTGGTGTGATGAGTAACCTGGTGTAATGAGTAACCTGGTGTGATGAGTAACCTGGTGTAACCTGGTGTAATGAGTAACCTGGTGTGAATGAGTAACCTGGTGTAATGAGTAACCTGGTGTAACCTGGTGTAATGAGTAACCTGGTGTAACCTGGTGTAATGAGTAACCTGGTGTAATGAGTAACCTGGTGTGATGAGTAACCTGGTGTAATGAGTAACCTGGTGTAACCTGGTGTAATGAGTAACCTGGTGTAATGAGTAACCTGGTGTAATGAGTAACCTGGTGTAATGAGTAACCTGGTGTAATGAGTAACCTGGTGTAATGAGTAACCTGGTGTAACCTGGTGTGATGAGTAACCTGGTGTGATGTGAGTAACCTGGTGTGATGAGTAACCTGGTGTAATGAGTAACCTGGTGTAACCTGGTGTAATGAGTAACCTGGTGTAACCTGGTGTAATGAGTAACCTGGTGTAATGAGTAACCTGGTGTAATGAGTAACATGGTGTAACCTGGTGTAATGAGTAACCTGGTGTAACCTGGTGTAATGAGTAACCTGGTGTAATGAGTAACCTGGTGTAACCTGGTGTAATGAGTAACCTGGTGTAATGAGTAACCTGGTGTGATGAGTAACCTGGTGTAATGAGTAACCTGGTGTGATGAGTAACCTGGTGTAACCTGGTGTAATGAGTAACCTGGTGTGATGAGTAACCTGGTGTAATGAGTAACCTGGTGTAACCTGGTGTAATGAGTAACCTGGTGTAATGAGTAACCTGGTATAATGAGTAACCTGGTGTAATGAGTAACCTGGTGTAATGAGTAACCTGGTGTAATGAGTAACCTGGTGTAATGAGTAACCTGGTGTAATGAGTAACCTGGTGTAACCTGGTGTGATGAGTAACCTGGTGTAATGGTGAGTAACCTGGTGTGATGAGTAACCTGGTGTAATGAGTAACCTGGTGTAACCTGGTGTAATGAGTAACCTGGTGTAACCTGGTGTAATGAGTAACCTGGTGTAATGAGTAACCTGGTGTAATGAGTAACCTGGTGTAACCTGGTGTAATGAGTAACCTGGTGTAATGAGTAACCTGGTGTAACCTGGTGTAATGAGTAACCTGGTGTAATGAGTAACCTGGTGTAATGAGTAACCTGGTGTAACCTGGTGTAATGAGTAACCTGGTGTAATGAGTAACCTGGTGTAATGAGTAACCTGGTGTGGTGAGTAACCTGGTGTAATGAGTAACCTGGTGTAATGAGTAACCTGGTGTAACCTGGTGTAATGAGTAACCTGGTGTAATGAGTAACCTGGTGTAACCTGGTGTAATGAGTAACCTGGTGAAACCTGGTGTAATGAGTAACCTGGTGTAATGAGTAACCTGGTATAATGAGTAACCTGGTGTAATGAGTAACATGGTGTAATGAGTAACCTGGTGTAATGAGTAACCTGGTGTAACCTGGTGTGATGAGTAACCTGGTGTGATGTGAGTAACCTGGTGTGATGAGTAACCTGGTGTAATGAGTAACCTGGTGTAACCTGGTGTAATGAGTAACCTGGTGTAACCTGGTGTAATTAGTAACCTGGTGTAATGAGTAACCTGGTGTAATGAGTAACCTGGTGTAACCTGGTGTAATGAGTAACCTGGTCTAACCTGGTGTAATGAGTAACCTGGTGTAATGAGTAACCTGGTGTGACCTGGTGTGATGAGTAACCTGGTGTAATGAGTGATGAGTAACTTGGTGTAACCTGGTGTGATGAGTAACCTGGTGTAACCTTGTGTGATGAGTAACCTGTGTAATGAGTAACCTGGTGTAACCTGGTGTAATGAGTAACCTGGTGTAATGAGTAACCTGGTGTGATGAGTAACCTGGTAAATGAGTAACCTGGTGTGATGAGTAACCTGGTGTAACCTGGTGTAATGAGTAACCTGGTGTAACCTGGTGTAATGAGTAACCTGGTGTAACCTGGTGTAATGAGTAACCTGGTGTGATGAGTAACCTGGTGTGATGAGTAACCTGGTGTAACCTGGTGTAATGAGTAACCTGGTTTAATGAGTAACCTGGTGTAATGAGTAACCTGGTGTAATGAGTAACCTGGTGTAATGAGTAACCTGGTGTAATGAGTAACCTGGTGTAATGAGTAACCTGGTGTGATGAGTAACCTGGTGTAATGAGTAACTGGTGTGATGAGTAACCTGGTGTAATGAGTAACCTGGTGTAATGAGTAACCTGGTGAACCTGGTGTAATGAGTAACCTGGTGTAATGAGTAACCTGGTGTAATGAGTAACCTGGTGTGATGAGTAACCTGGTGTAATGAGTAACCTGGTGTAATGAGTAACCTGGTGTAACCTGGTGTGATGAGTAACCTGGTGTGATGTGAGTAACCTGGTGTGATGAGTAACCTGGTGTAATGAGTAACCTGGTGTAACCTGGTGTAATGAGTAACCTGGTGTAACCTGGTGTAATGAGTAACCTGGTGTAATGAGTAACCTGGTGTAATGAGTAACCTGGTGTAACCTGGTGTAATGAGTAACCTGGTGTAACCTGGTGTAATGAGTAACCTGGTGTAATGAGTGATGAGTAACCTGGTGTAACCTGGTGTAATGAGTAACCTGGTGTAACCTGTGTGATGAGTAACCTGGTGTAATGAGTAACCTGGTGTAACCTGGTGTAATGAGTAACCTGGTGTAATGAGTAACCTGGTGTAATAGTACCTGGTGTAACCTGAGTACCTTGCTGTTTGGGTAACCTGGTGTATGAGTAACCTGGTGAGATATAACCTGGTGTAAAGGGTGATGAGTAATTTGACCTGGTGTGATGAGTAACCTGGTATAATGAGTAACCTGGTGTGATGAGTAACCTGGTGTAACCTGGTGTAATGAGTAACCTGGTGTAACCTGGTGTAATGAGTAACCTGGTGTAATCTGGTGTAATGAGTAACCTGGTGTAATGAGTAACCTGGTGTAATGAGTAACCTGGTGTAATGAGTAACCTGGTGTAATGAGTAACCTGTTGTAACCTGGTGTAATGAGTAACCTGGTGTAATGAGTAACCTGGTGTAATCTGGTGTAATGAGTAACCTGGTGTGATGAGTAACCTGGTGTAATGAGTAACCTGGTGTAACCTGGTGTAATGAGTAACCTGGTGTAATGAGTAACCTGGTGTAATGAGTAACCTGGTGTGATGAGTAACCTGGTGTAATGAGTAACCTGGTGTGATGAGTAACCTGGTGTAACCTGGTGTAATGAGTAACCTGGTGTAATGAGTAACCTGGTGTAACCTGGTGTAATGAGTAACCTGGTGAAACCTGGTGTAATGAGTAACCTGGTGTAATGAGTAACCTGGTATAATGAGTAACCTGGTGTAATGAGTAACATGGTGTAATGAGTAACCTGGTGTAATGAGTAACCTGGTGTAACCTGGTGTGATGAGTAACCTGGTGTGATGTGAGTAACCTGGTGTGATGAGTAACCTGGTGTAATGAGTAACCTGGTGTAACCTGGTGTAATGAGTAACCTGGTGTAACCTGGTGTAATGAGTAACCTGGTGTAATGAGTAACCTGGTGTAATGAGTAACCTGGTGTAACCTGGTGTAATGAGTAACCTGGTCTAACCTGGTGTAATGAGTAACCTGGTGTAATGAGTAACCTGGTGTGACCTGGTGTGATGAGTAACCTGGTGTAATGAGTGATGAGTAACTTGGTGTAACCTGGTGTGATGAGTAACCTGGTGTAACCTTGTGTGATGAGTAACCAGGTGTAATGAGTAACCTGGTGTAACCTGGTGTAATGAGTAACCTGGTGTAATGAGTAACCTGGTGTGATGAGTAACCTGGTATAATGAGTAACCTGGTGTGATGAGTAACCTGGTGTAACCTGGTGTAATGAGTAACCTGGTGTAACCTGGTGTAATGAGTAACCTGGTGTAACCTGGTGTAATGAGTAACCTGGTGTGATGAGTAACCTGGTGTGATGAGTAACCTGGTGTAACCTGGTGTAATGAGTAACCTGGTTTAATGAGTAACCTGGTGTAATGAGTAACCTGGTGTAATGAGTAACCTGGTGTAATGAGTAACCTGGTGTGATGATTAACCTGGTGTCATGAGTAACCTGGTGTGATGAGTAACCTGATGTAATGAGAAACTGGTGTGATGATTAACCTGGTGTAATGAGTAACCTGGTGTAATGAGTAACGTGGTGAAACCTGGTGTAATGAGTAACCTGGTGTAATGAGTAACCTGGTGTAATGAGTAACCTGGTGATGAGTAACCTGGTGTAATGAGTAACCTGGTGTAATGAGTAACCTGGTGTAACCTGGTGTGATGAGTAACCTGGTGTGATGTGAGTAACCTGGTGTGATGAGTAACCTGGTGTAATGAGTAACCTGGTGTAACCTGGTGTAATGAGTAACCTGGTGTAACCTGGTGTAATGAGTAACCTGGTGTAATGAGTAACCTGGTGTAATGAGTAACCTGGTGTAACCTGGTGTAATGAGTAACCTGGTCTAACCTGGTGTAATGAGTAACCTGGTGTAATGAGTGATGAGTAACCTGGTGTAACCTGGTGTAATGAGTAACCTGGTGTAACCTGGTGTGATGAGTAACCTGGTGTAATGAGTAACCTGGTGTAACCTGGTGTAATGAGTAACCTGGTGTAATGAGTAACCTGGTGTAATGAGTAACCTGGTGTAACTGATTGCTGGTGTTTGAGTAACCTGGTGTATGGTAACTGTGTGAATGAGTAACCTGGTGTAACGAAGGGTATATAAGTACCTGTGTGTGATGAGTAACCTGGTGTAATGAGTAACCTGGTGTGATGAGTAACCTGGTGTAACCTGGTGTAATGAGTAACCTGGTGTAACCTGGTGTAATGAGTAACCTGGTGTAACCTGGTGTAATGAGTAACCTGGTGTAATGAGTAACCTGGTGTAATGAGTAACCTGGTGTAATGAGTAACCTGGTGTAATGAGTAACCTGGTGTAATGAGTAACCTGGTGTAATGAGTAACCTGGTGTAATGAGTAACCTGGTGTGATGAGTAACCTGGTGTAATGAGTAACCTGGTGTAATGAGTAACCTGGTGTAACCTGGTGTAATGAGTAACCTGGTGTAATGAGTAACCTGGTGTAATGAGTAACCTGGTGTGATGAGTAACCTGGTGTAATGAGTAACCTGGTGTGATGAGTAACCTGGTGTAACCTGGTGTAATGAGTAACCTGGTGTGATGAGTAACCTGGTGTAATGAGTAACCTGGTGTAATGAGTAACCTGGTGTGATGAGTAACCTGGTGTAATGAGTAACCTGGTGTGATGAGTAACCTGGTGTAACCTGGTGTAATGAGTAACCTGGTGTGATGAGTAACCTGGTGTAATGAGTAACCTGGTGTAATGAGTAACCTGGTGTGATGAGTAACCTGGTGTAATGAGTAACCTGGTGTGATGAGTAACCTGGTGTAACCCGGTGTAATGAGTAGCCTGGTGTGATGAGTAACCTGGTGTAATGAGTAACCTGGTGTATGAGTAACCTGGTGTGATGAGTAACCTGGTGTAATGAGTAACCTGGTGTGATGAGTAACCTGGTGTAACCTGGTGTAATGAGTAACCTGGTGTGATGAGTAACCTGGTGTAATGAGTAACCTGGTGTAACCTGGTGTAATGAGTAACCTGGTGTAATGAGTAACCTGGTGTAATGAGTAACCTGGTGTAATGAGTAACATGGTGTAATGAGTAACCTGGTGTGATGAGTAACCTGGTGTGTGTGTAACCTGGTGTGATGAGTAACCTGGTGTAATGAGTAACCTGGTGTAATGAGTAACCTGGTGTAACCTGGTGTATTGAGTAACCTGGTGTAATGAGTAACCTGGTGTAATGAGTAACCTGGTGTAACCTGGTGTATGAGTACCCTGGTGTAATGAGTAACCTGGTGTAATGAGTAACCTGGTGTAACCTGGTGTAATGAGTAACCTGGTGTGATGAGTAACCTGGTGTAATGAGTAACCTGGTGTGATGAGTAACCTGGTGTAATGAGTAACCTGGTGTAATGAGTAACCTGGTGTAATGAGTAACCTGGTGTGATGAGTAACCTGGTGTGATGAGTAACCTGGTGTGATGAGTAACCTGGTGTAATGAGTAACCTGGTGTAATGAGTAACCTGGTGTGATGAGTAACCTGGTGTAACCTGGTGTAATGAGTAACCTGGTGTAATGAGTAACCTGGTGTAACCTGGTGTAATGAGTAACCTGGTGTAACCTGGTGTAATGAGTAACCTGGTGTAACCTGGTGTAATGAGTAACCTGGTGTGATGAGTAACCTGGTGTAACCTGGTGTAATGAGTAACCTGGTGTAATGAGTAACCTGGTGTAATGAGTAACCTGGTGTAACCTGGTGTAATGAGTAACCTGGTGTAATGAGTAACCTGGTGTGATGAGTAACCTGGTGTAACCTTGTGTGATGAGTAACCAAGTGTAATGAGTAACCTGGTGTAACCTGGTGTAATGAGTAACCTGGTGTAATGAGTAACCTGGTGTAACCTGGTGTAATGAGTAACCTGGTGAAACCTGGTGTAATGAGTAACCTGGTGTAATGAGTAACCTGGTATAATGAGTAACCTGGTGTAATGAGTAACATGGTGTAATGAGTAACCTGGTGTAATGAGTAACCTGGTGTAACCTGGTGTGATGAGTAACCTGGTGTGATGTGAGTAACCTGGTGTGATGAGTAACCTGGTGTAATGAGTAACCTGGTGTAACCTGGTGTAATGAGTAACCTGGTCTAACCTGGTGTAATTAGTAACCTGGTGTAATGAGTAACCTGGTGTAATGAGTAACCTGGTGTAACCTGGTGTAATGAGTAACCTGGTCTAACCTGGTGTAATGAGTAACCTGAGTGTAATGAGTAACCTGCTGTGACCTGGTGTGATGAGTAACCTGAGTGTAATGAGTGATGAGTAACTTGGTGTAACCTGGTGTGATGAGTAACCTGGTGTAACCTTGTGTGATGAGTAACCAAGTGTAATGAGTAACCTGGTGTAACCTGGTGTAATGAGTAACCTGGTGTAATGAGTAACCTGGTGTGATGAGTAACCTGGTATAATGAGTAACCTGGTGTGATGAGTAACCTGGTGTAACCTGGTGTAATGAGTAACCTGGTGTAACCTGGTGTAATGAGTAACCTGGTGTAACCTGGTGTAATGAGTAACCTGGTGTGATGAGTAACCTGGTGTGATGAGTAACCTGGTGTAACCTGGTGTAATGAGTAACCTGGTTTAATGAGTAACCTGGTGTAATGAGTAACCTGGTGTAATGAGTAACCTGGTGTAATGAGTAACCTGGTGTGATGATTAACCTGGTGCATGAGTAACCTGGTGTGATGAGTAACCTGATGTAATGAGAACTGGTGTGATGATTACCTAGTGTAATGAGTAACCTGGTTTAATGAGTAACGTGGTGAAACCTGGTGTAATGAGTAACCTGGTGTAATGAGTAACCTGGTGTAATGAGTAAACCTGGTGTGATGAGTAACCTGGTGTAATGAGTAACCTGGTGTAATGAGTAACCTGGTGTAACCTGGTGTGATGAGTAACCT
Organism: Oncorhynchus kisutch; assembly: GCF_002021735.2. Taxonomy (NCBI): domain Eukaryota; kingdom Metazoa; phylum Chordata; class Actinopteri; order Salmoniformes; family Salmonidae; genus Oncorhynchus; species Oncorhynchus kisutch. The sequence continues at coordinate 46,189,572 of NC_034203.2, read as the reverse complement.
GGTGTGATGTGAGTAACCTGGTGTGATGAGTAACCTGGTGTAATGAGTAACCTGGTGTAACCTGGTGTAATGAGTAACCTGGTCTAACCTGGTGTAATTAGTAACCTGGTGTAATGAGTAACCTGGTGTAATGAGTAACCTGGTGTAACCTGGTGTAATGAGTAACCTGGTCTAACCTGGTGTAATGAGTAACCTGAGTGTAATGAGTGATGAGTAACTTGGTGTAACCTGGTGTGATGAGTAACCTGGTGTAACCTTGTGTGATGAGTAACCAAGTGTAATGAGTAACCTGGTGTAACCTGGTGTAATGAGTAACCTGGTGTAATGAGTAACCTGGTGTAATGAGTAACCTGGTCTTAATGCATTGCTTGTTGTTTGGGGTTTTGTACCTGGTTTCTGTACAGCACTTTGAGATATCAGCTGATGTACGAAGGGCTATATAAATACATTTGATTTGATTTGATGAGTAACCTGGTATAATGAGTAACCTGGTGTGATGAGTAACCTGGTGTAACCTGGTGTAATGAGTAACCTGGTGTAACCTGGTGTAATGAGTAACCTGGTGTAATCTGGTGTAATGAGTAACCTGGTTTAATGAGTAACCTGGTGTAATGAGTAACCTGGTGTAATGAGTAACCTGGTGTGATGATTAACCTGGTGTCATGAGTAACCTGGTGTGATGAGTAACCTGATGTAATGAGAAACTGGTGTGATGATTAACCTGGTGTAATGAGTAACCTGGTGTAATGAGTAACGTGGTGAAACCTGGTGTAATGAGTAACCTGGTGTAATGAGTAACCTGGTGTAATGAGTAACCTGGTGTGATGAGTAACCTGGTGTAATGAGTAACCTGGTGTGATGAGTAACCTGGTGTAACCTGGTGTAATGAGTAACCTGGTGTGATGAGTAACCTGGTGTAATGAGTAACCTGGTGTAATGAGTAACCTGGTGTGATGAGTAACCTGGTGTAATGAGTAACCTGGTGTGATGAGTAACCTGGTGTAACCTGGTGTAATGAGTAACCTGGTGTGATGAGTAACCTGGTGTAATGAGTAACCTGGTGTAATGAGTAACCTGGTGTGATGAGTAACCTGGTGTAATGAGTAACCTGGTGTGATGAGTAACCTGGTGTAACCCGGTGTAATGAGTAGCCTGGTGTGATGAGTAACCTGGTGTAATGAGTAACCTGGTGTATGAGTAACCTGGTGTGATGAGTAACCTGGTGTAATGAGTAACCTGGTGTGATGAGTAACCTGGTGTAACCTGGTGTAATGAGTAACCTGGTGTGATGAGTAACCTGGTGTAATGAGTAACCTGGTGTAACCTGGTGTAATGAGTAACCTGGTGTAATGAGTAACCTGGTATAATGAGTAACCTGGTGTAATGAGTAACATGGTGTAATGAGTAACCTGGTGTGATGAGTAACCTGGTGTGTGTGTAACCTGGTGTGATGAGTAATCTGGTGTAATGAGTAACCTGGTGTGATGAGTAACCTGGTGTAACCTGGTGTAATGAGTAACCTGGTGTAATGAGTAACCTGGTGTAATGAGTAACCTGGTGTAACCTGGTGTGATGAGTAACCTGGTGTAATGAGTAACCTGGTGTGATGAGTAACCTGGTGTAACCTGGTGTAATGAGTAACCTGGTGTGATGAGTAACCTGGTGTAATGAGTAACCTGGTGTGATGAGTAACCTGGTATAATGAGTAACCTTGTGTAATGGGTAACCTGGTGTAATGAGTAACCTGGTGTGATGAGTAACCTGGTGTGATGAGTAACCTAGTGTGATGTGTAACCTGGTGTGATGAGTAATCTGGTGTAATGAGTAACCTGGTGTGATGAGTAACCTGGTGTAACCTGGTGTAATGAGTAACCTGGTGTGATGAGTAACCTGGTGTAACCTGGTGTAATGAGTAACCTGGTGTAACCTGGTGTGATGAGTAACCTGGTGTAACCTGGTGTAATGAGTAACCTGGTGTGATGAGTAACCTGGTATAACCTGGTGTAATGAGTAACCTGGTGTAATGAGTAACCTGGTGTGACGAGTAACCTGGTGTAACCTGGTGTAATGAGTAACCTGGTGTAATGAGTAACCTGGTGTGATGAGTAACCTGGTGTAACCTTGTGTGATGAGTAACCTAGTGTAATGAGTAACCTGGTGTAACCTGGTGTAATGAGTAACCTGGTGTAACCTGGTGTAATGAGTAACCTGGTGTAACCTGGTGTAATGAGTAACCTGGTGTGATGAGTAACCTGGTGTGATGAGTAACCTGGTGTAACCTGGTGTAATGAGTAACCTGGTTTAATGAGTAACCTGGTGTAATGAGTAACCTGGTGTAATGAGTAACCTGGTGTGATGATTAACCTGGTGTGATGAGTAACCTGGTGTAATGAGTAACCTGGTGTGATGAGTAACCTGGTGTAATGAGTAACCTGGTGTAATGAGTAACGTGGTGTAACATGGTGTAATGGGTAACCTGGTGAAACCTGGTGTAATGAGTAACCTGGTGTAACCTGGTGTGATGATTAACCTGGTGTAATGAGTAACCTGGTGTGATGAGTAACCTGGTGTGATGAGTAACCTGGTGTAATGAGTAACCTGGTGTAAAGAGTAACCTGGTATAATGACTAACCTAGTGTAATGAGTAACCTGGTGTAATGAGTAACCTGGTGTAATGAGTAACCTGGTGTAACCTGGTGTAATGAGTAACCTGGTGTAATCTGGTGTGATGAGTAACCTGGTGTAACCTGGTGTAATGAGTAACCGGGTGTAATCTAGTGTAATGTGTAACCTGGTGTGATGAGTAACCTGGTGTAATGAGTAACCTGGTGAAACCTGGTGTAATGAGTAACCTGGTGTAATGAGTAACCTGGTGTAATGAGTAACCTGGTGTGATGAGTAACCTGGTGTAATGAGTAACCTGGTGTGATGAGTAACCTGGTGTAACCCGGTGTAATGAGTAACCTGGTGTGATGAGTAACCTGGTGTGATGAGTAACCTGGTGTGATGAGTAACCTGGTATAATGAGTAACCTGGTGTAATGAGTAACCTGGTGTAATGAGTAACCTGGTGTGATGAGTAACCTGGTGTAATGAGTAACCTGGTGTAATGAGTAACCTGGTGTAACCTGGTGTAATGAGTAACCTGGTGTAATGAGTAACCTGGTGTGATGAGTAACCTGGTGTAACCTGGTGTAATGAGTAACCTGGTGTAATGAGTAACCTGGTGTAATGAGTAACCTGGTGTGATGAGTAACCTGGTGTAACCTGGTGTAATGAGTAACCTGGTGTGATGAGTAACCTGGTGTGATGAGTAACCTGGTGTAATGAGTAACCTGGTGTAACCTGGTGTAATGAGTAACCTGGTGTAATGAGTAACCTGGTGTAACCTGGTGTGATGGTTAACCTGGTATAATGAGTAACCTGGTGTGATGAGTAACCTGGTGTAATGAGTAACCTGGTGTAACCTGGTGTAATGAGTAACCTGGTGTAATGAGTAACCTGGTGTAACCTGGTGTAATGAGTAACCTGGTGTAATGAGTAACCTGGTATAATGAGTAACTTGGTGTAATGAGTAACCTGGTGTAATGAGTAACCTGGTGTAATGAGTAACCTTGTGTAACCTGGCGTAATGAGTAACCTGGTGTAATGAGTAACCTGGTGTAATGAGTAACCTGGTGTAATGAGTAACCTGGTATAATGAGTAACCTGGTGTAATGAGTAACCTGGTGTAATGAGTAACCTGGTGTAATGAGTAACCTGGTGTAATGAGTAACCTGGTGTAACCTGGTGTAATGAGTAACCTGGTGTGATGAGTAACCTGGTGTAATGAGTAACCTGGTGTGATGAGTAACCTGGTGTAACCTGGTGTAATGAGTAACCTTGTGTAATGAGTAACCTGGTGTAATGAGTAACCTGGTGTAACCTGGTGTAATGAGTAACCTGGTGTGATGAGTACCCTGGTGTAATGAGTAATCTGGTGTGATGAGTAACCAGGGTGTAACCTGGTGTAATGAGTAACCTGGTGTGATGAGTAACCTGGTGTGATGAGTAACCTGGTGTGATGAGTAACCTGGTATAATGGGTAACCTGGTATAATGAGTAACCTTGTGTAATGAGTAACCTGGTGTAATGAGTAACCTGGTGTAATGAGTAACCTGGTGTAATGAGTAACCTGGTGTAATCTGGTGTGATGTGTAACCTGGTGTGATGAGTAATCTGGTGTAATGAGTAACCTGGTGTGATGAGTAACCTGGTGTAACCTGGTGTAATGAGTAACCTGGTGTAATGAGTAACCTGGTGTAATGAGTAACCTGGTGTAACCTGGTGTAATGAGTAACCTGGTGTAATCTGTGTAATGAGTAACCTGTGTGATGAGTAACCTGGTGTAACCTGGTGGAATGAGTAACCTGGTGTAATGAGTAACCTGGTATATGAGTAACCTGGTGTAACCTGGTGTAATGAGTAACCTGGTGTGATGAGTACCCTGGTGTATGAGTAACCTGGTGTAACCTGGTGTAATGAGTAACCTGGTGTAATCTGGTGTGATGTGTAACCTGGTGTGATGATAATCTGGTGTAATGAGTAACCTGGTGTGATGAGTACCTGGTGTAACCGGTGGAATGAGTACCTGGTGTAATGAGTAACCTGGTATAATGAGTACCTGGTGTAACCTGGTGTAATGAGTAACCTGGTGTGATGAGTACCCGGTGTAATGAGTAATCTGTGTGATGAGTACCTGGTGTAACCTGGTGTAATGAGTAACCTGGTGTGATGAGTAACCTGGTGTGATGAGTAACCTGGTGTGATGAGTAACCTGGTATAATGAGTAACCTGGTATAATGAGTAACCTGGTGTATGAGTAACCTGGTGTGATGAGTAACCTGGTATAATGAGTAACCCTGGTATAATGAGTAACCTTGTGTAATGAGTACCTGGTGTATGAGTACCCTGGGGTGATGAGTAAACCTGGTGTGATGATAACCTGGTGTGTGGTGTAACCTGGTGTGATGAGTAATCTGGTGTAATGAAGTACCTGTGTGATGAGTAACCTGGTGTAACCTGGTGAATGAGTAACCTGGTGTAATGAGTAACCTGGTATAATGAGTAACCTGGTGTAACCTGGTGTGATGAGTACCCTGGTGTAATGAGTAACCTGGTGTGATGAGTAACCTGGTGTAACCTGGTGTAATGAGTAACCTGGTGTGATGAGTAACCTGGTGTGATGAGTAGCCTGGTTAATGAGTAACCTTGTGTAATGAGTAACCTGGTGTAATGAGTAACCTGGTGTGATGAGTACACTGGTGTGATGAGTAACCTTTGGTGTGATGAGTTAACCTGGTGTGATGAGTAACCTGGTGTAATGAGTAACCTGGGTGTGAGTAACCTCGTATAATGAGTAACCTTGTTGTAATGGGTAACCTGGTGTAATGAGTACCTGGTGTGATGATAACCTGGTGTGATGAGTAACCTAGTGTGATGTGTAACCTGGTGTGATGAGTAATCTGGTGTAATGAGTAACCTGTGTGATGAGTAACCTGGTGTAACCTGGTGTAATGAGTAACCTGGTTGTGATGAGTAACCTGGTGTAACTGGTGTAATGAGTAACCTGGTGTAACCTGGTGTGATGAGTAACCTGGTGTAACCTGGTGTAATGAGTAACCTGGTGTGATGAGTAACCTGGTATAACCTGGTGTAATGAGTAACCTGGTGTAATGAGTAACCTGGTGTGACGAGTAACCTGGTGTAACCTGGTGTAATGAGTAACCTGTGTAATGAGTAAACCTGGTGTGATGAGTAACCTGGTGTAACCTTGTGTGATGATAACCAAGTGTATGAGTAACCTGGTGTAACCTGGTGTAATGAGTAACCTGATGTAACCTGGTGTAATGAGTACCGGTGTAACCTGGTGTAATGAGTAACCTTGGTGTGATGAGTAACCTGGTGTAACCTGGTGGAATGAGTAACCTGGTGTAATGAGTAACCTGGTATAATGAGTAACCTGGTGTAACCTGGTGTAATGAGTAACCTGGTGTGATGAGTACCCTGGTGTAATGAGTAACCTGGTGTAACCTGGTGTAATGAGTAACCTGGTGTAATCTGGTGTGATGTGTACCTGGTGTGATGAGTAATCTGGTGTAATGAGTAACCTGGTGTGATGAGTAACCTGGTGTAACCTGGTGGAATGAGTAACCTGGTGTAATGAGTAACCTGGTATAATGAGTAACCTGGTGTAACCTGGTGTAATGAGTAACTGGTGTGATGAGTACCCGGTGTAATGAGTAATCTGGTGTGATGAGTAACCTGGTGTAACCTGGTGTAATGAGTAACCTGGTGTGATGAGTAACCTGGTGTGATGAGTAACCTGGTGTGATGAGTAACCTGGTATAATGAGTAACCTGGTATAATGAGTAACCTTGTGTAATGAGTAACCTGGTGTAATGAGTAACCTGGTGTGATGAGTAACCTGGTATAATGAGTAACCTGGTATAATGAGTAACCTTGTGTAATGAGTAACCTGGTGTAATGAGTAACCTGGTGTGATGAGTAACCTGGTGTGATGAGTAACCTGGTGTGTGTGTAACCTGGTGTGATGAGTAATCTGGTGTAATGAGTAACCTGGTGTGATGAGTAACCTGGTGTAACCTGGTGGAATGAGTAACCTGGTGTAATGAGTAACCTGGTATAATGAGTAACCTGGTGTAACCTGGTGTGATGAGTACCCTGGTGTAATGAGTAACCTGGTGTGATGAGTAACCTGGTGTAACCTGGTGTAATGAGTAACCTGGTGTGATGAGTAACCTGGTGTGATGAGTAGCCTGGTATAATGAGTAACCTTGTGTAATGAGTAACCTGGTGTAATGAGTAACCTGGTGTGATGAGTAACCTGGTGTGATGAGTAACCTGGTGTGATGAGTAACCTGGTGTGATGAGTAAACCTGGTGTAATGAGTAACCTGGTGTGATGAGTAACCTGGTATAATGAGTAACCTTGTGTAATGGGTAACCTGGTGTAATGAGTAACCTGGTGTGATGAGTAACCTGGTGTGATGAGTAACCTAGTGTGATGTGTAACCTGGTGTGATGAGTAATCTGGTGTAATGAGTAACCTGGTGTGATGAGTAACCTGGTGTAACCTGGTGTAATGAGTAACCTGGTGTGATGAGTAACCTGGTGTAACCTGGTGTAATGAGTAACCTGGTGTAACCTGGTGTGATGAGTAACCTGGTGTAACCTGGTGTAATGAGTAACCTGGTGTGATGAGTAACCTGGTATAACCTGGTGTAATGAGTAACCTGGTGTAATGAGTAACCTGGTGTGACGAGTAACCTGGTGTAACCTGGTGTAATGAGTAACCTGGTGTAATGAGTAACCTGGTGTGATGAGTAACCTGGTGTAACCTTGTGTGATGAGTAACCAAGTGTAATGAGTAACCTGGTGTAACCTGGTGTAATGAGTAACCTGATGTAACCTGGTGTAATGAGTAACCTGGTGTAACCTGGTGTAATGAGTAACCTGGTGTGATGACTAACCTGGTGTGATGAGTAACCTTGTGTAACCTGGTGTAATGAGTAACCTAGTTTAATGAGTAACCTGGTGTAATGAGTAACCTGGTGTAATGAGTAACCTGGTGTGATGATTAACCTGGTGTGATGAGTAACCTCGTGTAATGAGTAACCTGGTGTGATGAGTAACCTGGTGTAATGAGTAACCTGGTGTAATGAGTAACGTGGTGTAACATGGTGTAATGGGTAACCTGGTGAAACCTGGTGTAATGAGTAACCTGGTGTAACCTGGTGTGATGATTAACCTGGTGTAATGAGTAACCTGGTGTGATGAGTAACCTGGTGTGATGAGTAACCTGGTGTAATGAGTAACCTGGTGTAAAGAGTAACCTGGTATAATGACTAACCTAGTGTAATGAGTAAACCTGGTGTAATGAGTAACCTGGTGTAATGAGTAACCTGGTGTAACCTGGTGTAATGAGTAACCTGGTGTAATCTGGTGTGATGAGTAACCTGGTGTAACCTGGTGTAATGAGTAACCGGGTGTAATCTAGTGTAATGTGTAACCTGGTGTGATGAGTAACCTGGTGTAATGAGTAACCTGGTGAAACCTGGTGTAATGAGTAACCTGGTGTAATGAGTAACCTGGTGTAATGAGTAACCTGGTGTGATGAGTAACCTGGTGTAATGAGTAACCTGGTGTGATGAGTAACCTGGGTGTAACCCGGTGTAATGAGTAACCTGGTGTGATGAGTAACCTGGTGTGATGAGTAACCTGGTGTGATGAGTAACCTGGTATAATGAGTAACCTTGTGTAATGAGTAACCTGGTGTAATGAGTAACCTGGTGTGATGAGTAAACCTGGTGTAATGAGTAACCTGGTGTAATGAGTAACCTGGTGTAACCTGGTGTAATGAGTAACCTGGTGTATGAGTAACCTGGTGTGATGAGTAACCTGGTGTAACCTGGTGTAATGAGTAACCTGGTGTAATGAGTAACCTGGTATAATGAGTAACCTGGTGTGATGAGTAACCTGGTGTAACCTGGTGTAATGAGTAACCTGGTGTGATGAGTAACCTGGTGTGATGAGTAACCTGGTGTAATGAGTAACCTGGTGTAACCTGGTGTAATGAGTAACCTGGTGTAATGAGTAACTTGGTGTAACCTGGTGTGATGGTTAACCTGGTATAATGAGTAACCTGGTGTGATGAGTAACCTGGTGTAATGAGTAACCTGGTGTAACCTGGTGTAATGAGTAACCTGGTGTAATGAGTAACCTGGTGTAACCTGGTGTAATGAGTAACCTGGTGTAATGAGTAACCTGGTATAATGAGTAACTTGGTGTAATGAGTAACCTGGTGTAATGAGTAACCTGGTGTAATGAGTAACCTTGTGTAACCTGGCGTAATGAGTAACCTGGTGTAATGAGTAACCTGGTATAATGAGTAACCTGGTGTAATGAGTAACCTGGTATAATGAGTAACCTGGTATAATGAGTAACCTGGTGTAATGAGTAACCTGGTGTAATGAGTAACCTGGTATAATGAGTAACCTGGTGTAACCTGGTGTAATGAGTAACCTGGTGTGATGAGTACCCTGGTGTAATGAGTAACCTGGTGTGATGAGTAACCTGGTGTAACCTGGTGTAATGAGTAACCTTGTGTAATGAGTAACCTGGTGTAATGAGTAACCTGGTGTAACCTGGTGTAATGAGTAACCTGGTGTGATGAGTACCCTGGTGTAATGAGTAATCTGGTGTGATGAGTAACCAGGTGAACCTGGTGTAATGAGTAACTGGTGTGATGAGTAACCTGGTGTGATGAGTAACCTGGTGTGATGAGTAACCTGGTATAATGGGTAACCTGGTATAATGAGTAACCTTGTGTAATGAGTAACCTGGTGTAATGAGTAACCTGGTGTAATGAGTACCTGGTGTAATGAGTAACCTGGTGTAATCTGGTGTGATGTGTAACCTGGTGTGATGAGTAATCTGGTGTAATGAGTAACCTGGTGTGATGAGTAACCTGGTGTAACCTGGTGTAATGAGTAACCTGGTGTAATGAGTAACCTGGTGTAATGAGTAACCTGGTGTAACCTGGTGTAATGAGTAACCTGGTGTAATCTGGTGTAATGAGTAACCTGGTGTGATGAGTAACCTGGTGTAACCTGGTGGAATGAGTAACCTGGTGTAATGAGTAACCTGGTATAATGAGTAACCTGGTGTAACCTGGTGTAATGAGTAACCTGGTGTGATGAGTACCCTGGTGTAATGAGTAACCTGGTGTAACCTGGTGTAATGAGTAACCTGGTGTAATCTGGTGTGATGTGTAACCTGGTGTGATGAGTAATCTGGTGTAATGAGTAACCTGGTGTGATGAGTAACCTGGTGTAACCTGGTGGAATGAGTAACCTGGTGTAATGAGTAACCTGGTATAATGAGTAACCTGGTGTAACCTGGTGTAATGAGTAACCTGGTGTGATGAGTACCCGGTGTAATGAGTAATCTGGTGTGATGAGTAACCTGGTGTAACCTGGTGTAATGAGTAACCTGGTGTGATGAGTAACCTGGTGTGATGAGTAACCTGGTGTGATGAGTAACCTGGTATAATGAGTAACCTGGTGTAACCTGGTGTAATGAGTAACCTTGTGTAATGAGTAACCTGGTGTAATGAGTAACCTGGTGTAACCTGGTGTAATGAGTAACCTGGTGTGATGAGTACCCTGGTGTAATGAGTAATCTGGTGTGATGAGTAACCAGGTGTAACCTGGTGTAATGAGTAACCTGGTGTGATGAGTAACCTGGTGGTGATGAGTAACCTGGTGTGATGAGTAACCTGGTATAATGGGTAACCTGGTATAATGAGTAACCTTGTGTAATGAGTAACCTGGTGTAATGAGTAACCTGGTGTAATGAGTAACCTGGTGTAATGAGTAACCTGGTGTAATCTGGGTGATGTGTAACCTGGTGTGATGAGTAATCTGGTGTAATGAGTAACCTGTGTGATGAGTAACCTGGTGTAACCTGGTGTAATGGAGTAACCTGGTGTAATGAGTAACCTGGTGTAATGAGTAACCTGGTGTAACCTGGTGTAATGAGTACCTGGTGTAATCTGGTGTAATGAGTAACCTGGTGTGATGAGTAACCTGGTGTAACCTGGTGGAATGAGTAACCTGGTGTAATGAGTAACCTGGTATAATGAGTAACCTGGTGTAACCTGGTGTAATGAGTAACCTGGTGTGATGAGTACCCTGGTGTAATGAGTAACCTGGTGTAACCTGGTGTAATGAGTAACCTGGTGTAATCTGGTGTGATGTGTAACCTGGTGTGATGAGTAATCTGGTGTAATGAGTAACCTGGTGTGATGAGTAACCTGGGTAACCTGGTGGAATGAGTAACCTGGTTAATGAGTAACCTGGTATAATGAGTAACCTGGTGTAACCTGGTGTAATGAGTAACCTGGTGTGATGAGTACCCGGTGTAATGAGTAATCTGGTGTGATGAGTAACCTGGTGTAACCTGGTGTAATGAGTAACCTGGTGTGATGAGTAACCTGGTGTGATGAGTAACCTGGTGTGATGAGTAACCTGGTATAATGAGTAACCTGGTATAATGAGTAACCTTGTGTAATGAGTAACCTGGTGTAATGAGTAACCTGGTGTGATGAGTAACCTGGTATAATGAGTAACCTGGTATAATGAGTAACCTTGTGTAATGAGTAACCTGGTGTAATGAGTAACCTGGTGTGATGAGTACCTGGTGTGATGAGTAACCTGGTGTGTGTGTAACCTGGTGTGAATGAGTAATCTGGTGTAATGAGTAACCTGGTGTGATGAGTAACCTGGTGTAACCTGGTGGAATGAGTAACCTGGTGTAATGAGTAACCTGGTATAATGAGTAACCTGGTGTAACCTGGTGTGATGAGTACCCTGGTGTAATGAGTAACCTGGTGTGATGAGTAACCTGGTGTAACCTGGTGTAATGAGTAACCTGGTGTGATGAGTAACCTGGTGTGATGAGTAGCCTGGTATAATGAGTAACCTTGTGTAATGAGTAACCTGGTGTAATGAGTAACCTGGTGTGATGAGTAACCTGGTGTGATGAGTAACCTGGTGTTATGAGTAACCTGGTGTGATGAGTAACCTGGTGTAATGAGTAACCTGGTGTGATGAGTAACCTGGTGTGATGAGTAACCTGGTGTTATGAGTAACCTGGTGTGATGAGTAATCTGTGTAATGAGTAACCTGGTGTGATGAGTAACCTGGTGTAACCTGGTGTAATGAGTAACCTGGTGTAATGAGTAACCTGGTGTAATGAGTAACCTGGTGTAACCTGGTGTAATGAGTAACCTGGTGTAATCTGGTGTAATGAGTAACCTGGTGTGATGAGTAACCTGGTGTAACCTGGTGGAATGAGTAACCTGGTGTAATGAGTAACCTGGTATAATGAGTAACCTGGTGTAACCTGGTGTAATGAGTAACCTGGTGTGATGAGTACCCTGGTGTAATGAGTAACCTGGTGTAACCTGGTGTAATGAGTAGCCTGGTGTAATCTGGTGTGATGTGTAACCTGGTGTGATGAGTAATCTGGTGTAATGAGTAACCTGGTGTGATGAGTAACCTGGTGTAACCTGGTGGAATGAGTAACCTGGTGTAATGAGTAACCTGGTATAATGAGTAACCTGGTGTAACCTGGTGTAATGAGTAACCTGGTGTGATGAGTACCCGGTGTAATGAGTAATCTGGTGTGATGAGTAACCTGGTGTAACCTGGTGTAATGAGTAACCTGGTGTGATGAGTAACCTGGTGTGATGAGTAACCTGGTGTGATGAGTAACCTGGTATAATGAGTAACCTGGTATAATGAGTAACCTTGTGTAATGAGTAACCTGGTGTAATGAGTAACCTGGTGTGATGAGTAACCTGGTATAATGAGTAACCTGGTATAATGAGTAACCTTGTGTAATGAGTAACCTGGTGTAATGAGTAACCTGGTGTGATGAGTAACCTGGTGTGATGAGTAACCTGGTGTGTGTGTAACCTGGTGTGATGAGTAATCTGGTGTAATGAGTAACCTGGTGTGATGAGTAACCTGGTGTAACCTGGTGGAATGAGTAACCTGGTGTAATGAGTAACCTGGTAATAATGAGTAACCTGGTGTAACCTGGTTAATGATAACCTGGTGTGATGAGTACCCGGTGTAATGAGTAATCTGGTGTGATGAGTAACCTGGTGTAACCTGGTGTTAATGAGTAAACCTGGTGTGATGAGTAACCTGGTGTGATGAGTAACCTGGTGTGATGAGTAACCTGGTATAATGAGTAACCTGGTATAATGAGTAACCTTGTGTAATGAGTAACCTGGTGTAATGAGTAAACCTGGGTGTGATGAGTAACCTGGTATAATGATAACCTGGTATAATGAGTAACCTTGTGTAATGAGTAACCTGGTGTAATGAGTAACCTGTGTGATGAGTAACCTGGTGTGATGAGTAACCTGGTGTGTGTGTTAACCTGGTGTGGATGAGTAATCTGGTGTAATGAGTAACCTGGTGTGATGAGTAACCTGGTTAACCTGGTGGAATGAGTAACCTGGTGTAATGAGTAACCTGGTATAATGAGTAACCTGGTGTAACCTGGTGTGATGAGTAACCTGGTGTAATGAGTAACCTGGTGTGATGAGTAACCTGGTGTAACCTGGTGTAATGAGTAACCTGGTGTGATGAGTAACCTGGTGTGATGAGTAACCTGGTGTAATGAGTAACCTGGTGTAATGAGTAACCTGGTGTAATGAGTAACCTGGTGTGATGAGTAACCTGGTGTGATGAGTAACCTGGTGTTATGAGTAACCTGGTGTGATGAGTAACCTGGTGTAATGAGTAACCTGGTGTGATGAGTAACCTGGTATAACCTGGTGTAATGAGTAACCTGGTGTAATGAGTAACCTGGTGTGACGAGTAACCTGGTGTAACCTGGTGTAATGAGTAACCTGGTGTAATGAGTAACCTGGTGTGATGAGTAACCTGGTGTAACCTGGTGTGATGAGTAACCAGGTGTAATGAGTAACCTGGTGTAACCTGGTGTAATGAGTAACCTGATGTAACCTGGTGTAATGAGTAACCTGGTGTAACCTGGTGTAATGAGTAACCTGGTGTGATGAGTAACCTGGTGTGATGAGTAACCTTGTGTAACCTGGTGTAATGAGTAACCTGGTTTAATGAGTAACCTGGTGTAATGAGTAACCTGGTGTAATGAGTAACCTGGTGTGATGATTAACCTGGTGTGATGAGTAACCTGGTGTAATGAGTAACCTGGTGTGATGAGTAACCTGGTGTAATGAGTAACCTGGTGTAATGAGTAACCTGGTGTAACCTGGTGTAATGAGTAACCTGGTGAAACCTGGTGTAATGAGTAACCTGGTGTAACCTGGTGTGATGAGTAACCTGGTGTAATGAGTAACCTGGTGTGATGAGTAACCTGGTGTGATGAGTAACCTGGTGTAATGAGTAACCTGGTGTAATGAGTAACCTGGTATAATGAGTAACCTGGTGTAATGAGTAACCTGGTGTAATGAGTAACCTGGTGTAATGAGTAACCTGGTGTAACCTGGTGTAATGAGTAACCTGGTGTAATCTGGTGTGATGAGTAACCTGGTGTAACCTGGTGTAATGAGTAACCGGGTGTAATCTAGTGTAATGTGTAACCTGGTGTGATGAGTAACCTGGTGTAATGAGTAACCTGGTGAAACCTGGTGTAATGAGTAACCTGGTGTAATGAGTAACCTGGTGTAATGAGTAACCTGGTGTGATGAGTAACCTGGTGTAATGAGTAACCTGGTGTGATGAGTAACCTGGTGTAACCTGGTGTAATGAGTAACCTGGTGTGATGAGTAACCTGGTGTGATGAGTAACCTGGTGTGATGAGTAACCTGGTATAATGAGTAACCTGGTGTAATGAGTAACCTGGTGTAATGAGTAACCTGGTGTGATGAGTAACCTGGTGTAATGAGTAACCTGGTGTAATGAGTAACCTGGTGTAACCTGGTGTAATGAGTAACCTGGTGTAATGAGTAACCTGGTGTGATGAGTAACCTGGTGTAACCTGGTGTAATGAGTAACCTGGTGTAATGAGTAACCTGGTATAATGAGTAACCTGGTGTGATGAGTAACCTGGTGTAACCTGGTGTAATGAGTAACCTGGTGTGATGAGTAACCTGGTGTGATGAGTAACCTGGTGTAATGAGTAACCTGGTGTAACCTGGTGTAATGAGTAACCTGGTGTAATGAGTAACCTGGTGTAACCTGGTGTGATGGTAACCTGGTATAATGAGTAACCTGGTGTGATGAGTAACCTGGTGTAATGAGTAACCTGGTGTAACCTGGTGTAATGAGTAACCTGGTGTAATGAGTAACCTGGTGTAACCTGGTGTAATGAGTAACCTGGTGTAATGAGTAACCTGGTATAATGAGTAACTTGGTGTAATGAGTAACCTGGTGTAATGAGTAACCTGGTGTAATGAGTAACCTTGTGTAACCTGGTGTAATGAGTAACCTGGTGTAATGAGTAACCTGGTATAATGAGTAACCTGGTGTAATGAGTAACCTGGTATAATGAGTAACCTGGTAATGAGTAACCTGGTGTAATGAGTAACCTGGTGTAATGAGTAACCTGGTATAATGAGTAACCTGGTGTAACCTGGTGTAATGAGTAACCTGGTGTGATGAGTACCCTGGTGTAATGAGTAACCTGGTGTGATGAGTAACCTGGTGTAACCTGGTGTAATGAGTAACCTTGTGTAATGAGTAACCTGGTGTAATGAGTAACCTGGTGTAACCTGGTGTAATGAGTAACCTGGTGTGATGAGTACCCTGGTGTAATGAGTAACCTGGTGTGATGAGTAACCTGGTGTAACCTGGTGTAATGAGTAACCTGGTGTGATGAGTAACCTGGTGTGATGAGTAACCTGGTGTGATGAGTAACCTGGTATAATGGGTAACCTGGTATAATGAGTAACCTTGTGTAATGAGTAACCTGGTGTAATGAGTAACCTGGTGTAATGAGTAACCTGGTGTAATGAGTAACCTGGTGTAATCTGGTGTGATGTGTAACCTGGTGTGATGAGTAACCTGGTGTAATGAGTAACCTGGTGTGATGAGTAACCTGGTGTAACCTGGTGTAATGAGTAACCTGGTGTAATGAGTAACCTGGTGTAATGAGTAACCTGGTGTAACCTGGTGTAATGAGTAACCTGGTGTAATCTGGTGTAATGAGTAACCTGGTGTGATGAGTAACCTGGTGTAACCTGGTGGAATGAGTAACCTGGTGTAATGAGTAACCTGGTATAATGAGTAACCTGGTGTAACCTGGTGTAATGAGTAACCTGGTGTGATGAGTACCCTGGTGTAATGAGTAACCTGGTGTAACCTGGTGTAATGAGTAACCTGGTGTAATCTGGTGTGATGTGTAACCTGGTGTGATGAGTAATCTGGTGTAATGAGTAACCTGGTGTGATGAGTAACCTGGTGTAACCTGGTGGAATGAGTAACCTGGTGTAATGAGTAACCTGGTATAATGAGTAACCTGGTGTAACCTGGTGTAATGAGTAACCTGGTGTGATGAGTACCCGGTGTAATGAGTAACCTGGTGTGATGAGTAACCTGGTGTAACCTGGTGTAATGAGTAACCTGGTGTGATGAGTAACCTGGTGTGATGAGTAACCTGGTGTGATGAGTAACCTGGTGTAATGAGTAACCTGGTGTAACCTGGTGTAATGAGTAACCTTGTGTAATGAGTAACCTGGTGTAATGAGTAACCTGGTGTAACCTGGTGTAATGAGTAACCTGGTGTGATGAGTACCCTGGTGTAATGAGTAACCTGGTGTGATGAGTAACCTGGTGTAACCTGGTGTAATGAGTAACCTGGTGTGATGAGTAACCTGGTGTGATGAGTAACCTGGTGTGATGAGTAACCTGGTATAATGGGTAACCTGGTATAATGAGTAACCTTGTGTAATGAGTAACCTGGTGTAATGAGTAACCTGGTGTAATGAGTAACCTGGTGTAATGAGTAACCTGGTGTAATCTGGTGTGATGTGTAACCTGGTGTGATGAGTAATCTGGTGTAATGAGTAACCTGGTGTGATGAGTAACCTGGTGTAACCTGGTGTAATGAGTAACCTGGTGTAATGAGTAACCTGGTGTAATGAGTAACCTGGTGTAACCTGGTGTAATGAGTAACCTGGTGTAATCTGGTGTAATGAGTAACCTGGTGTGATGAGTAACCTGGTGTAACCTGGTGGAATGAGTAACCTGGTGTAATGAGTAACCTGGTGTAATGAGTAACCTGGTGTAACCTGGTGTAATGAGTAACCTGGTGTGATGAGTACCCTGGTGTAATGAGTAACCTGGTGTAACCTGGTGTAATGAGTAACCTGGTGTAATCTGGTGTGATGTGTAACCTGGTGTGATGAGTAATCTGGTGTAATGAGTAACCTGGTGTGATGAGTAACCTGGTGTAACCTGGTGGAATGAGTAACCTGGTGTAATGAGTAACCTGGTATAATGAGTAACCTGGTGTAACCTGGTGTAATGAGTAACCTGGTGTGATGAGTACCCGGTGTAATGAGTAATCTGGTGTGATGAGTAACCTGGTGTAACCTGGTGTAATGAGTAACCTGGTGTGATGAGTAACCTGGTGTGATGAGTAACCTGGTGTGATGAGTAACCTGGTATAATGAGTAACCTGGTATAATGAGTAACCTTGTGTAATGAGTAACCTGGTGTAATGAGTAACCTGGTGTGATGAGTAACCTGGTATAATGAGTAACCTGGTATAATGAGTAACCTTGTGTAATGAGTAACCTGGTGTAATGAGTAACCTGGTGTGATGAGTAACCTGGTGTGATGAGTAACCTGGTGTGTGTGTAACCTGGTGTGATGAGTAATCTGGTGTAATGAGTAACCTGGTGTGATGAGTAACCTGGTGTAACCTGGTGGAATGAGTAACCTGGTGTAATGAGTAACCTGGTATAATGAGTAACCTGGTGTAACCTGGTGTGATGAGTACCCTGGTGTAATGAGTAACCTGGTGTGATGAGTAACCTGGTGTAACCTGGTGTAATGAGTAACCTGGTGTGATGAGTAACCTGGTGTGATGAGTAGCCTGGTATAATGAGTAACCTTGTGTAATGAGTAAACCTGGTGTAATGAGTAACCTGTGTGATGAGTAACTGGTGTGATGAGTAACCTGGTGTTATGAGTAACCTGGTGTGATGAGTAACCTGGTGTAATGAGTAACCTGGTGTGGATGAGTAACCTGGTGTGATGAGTAACCTGGTGTTATGAGTAACCTGGTGTGATGAGTAATCTGGTGTAATGAGTAACCTGGTGTGATGAGTAACCTGGTGTAACCTGGTGTAATGAGTAACCTGGTGTAATGAGTAACCTGGTGTAATGAGTAACCTGGTGTAACCTGGTGTAATGAGTAACCTGGTGTAATCTGGTGTAATGAGTAACCTGGTGTGATGAGTAACCTGGTGTAACCTGGTGGAATGAGTAACCTGGTGTAATGAGTAACCTGGTGTAATGAGTAACCTGGTGTAACCTGGTGTAATGAGTAACCTGGTGTGATGAGTAACCTGGTGTAATGAGTAACCTGGTGTAACCTGGTGTAATGAGTAACCTGGTGTAATCTGGTGTGATGTGTAACCTGGTGTGATGAGTAATCTGGTGTAATGAGTAACCTGGTGTGATGAGTAACCTGGTGTAACCTGGTGGAATGAGTAACCTGGTGTAATGAGTAACCTGGTATAATGAGTAACCTGGTGTAACCTGGTGTAATGAGTAACCTGGTGTGATGAGTACCCTGGTGTAATGAGTAACCTGGTGTGATGAGTAACCTGGTGTAACCTGGTGTAATGAGTAACCTGGTGTGATGAGTAACCTGGTGTGATGAGTAACCTGGTGTGATGAGTAACCTGGTATAATGAGTAACCTGGTATAATGAGTAACCTTGTGTAATGAGTAACCTGGTGTAATGAGTAACCTGGTGTGATGAGTAACCTGGTATAATGAGTAACCTGGTATAATGAGTAACCTTGTGTAATGAGTAACCTGGTGTAATGAGTAACCTGGTGTGATGAGTAACCTGGTGTGATGAGTAACCTGGTGTGTGTGTAACCTGGTGTGATGAGTAATCTGGTGTAATGAGTAACCTGGTGTGATGAGTAACCTGGTGTAACCTGGTGGAATGAGTAACCTGGTGTAATGAGTAACCTGGTATAATGAGTAACCTGGTGTAACCTGGTGTAATGAGTAACCTGGTGTGATGAGTACCCGGTGTAATGAGTAATCTGGTGTGATGAGTAACCTGGTGTAACCTGGTGTAATGAGTAACCTGGTGTGATGAGTAACCTGGTGTGATGAGTAACCTGGTGTGATGAGTAACCTGGTATAATGAGTAACCTGGTATAATGAGTAACCTTGTGTAATGAGTAACCTGGTGTAATGAGTAACCTGGTGTGATGAGTAACCTGGTATAATGAGTAACCTGGTATAATGAGTAACCTTGTGTAATGAGTAACCTGGTGTAATGAGTAACCTGGTGTGATGAGTAACCTGGTGTGATGAGTAACCTGGTGTGTGTGTAACCTGGTGTGATGAGTAATCTGGTGTAATGAGTAACCTGGTGTGATGAGTAACCTGGTGTAACCTGGTGGAATGAGTAACCTGGTGTAATGAGTAACCTGGTATAATGAGTAACCTGGTGTAACCTGGTGTGATGAGTACCCTGGTGTAATGAGTAACCTGGTGTGATGAGTAACCTGGTGTAACCTGGTGTAATGAGTAACCTGGTGTGATGAGTAACCTGGTGTGATGAGTAACCTGGTGTAATGAGTAACCTTGTGTAATGAGTAACCTGGTGTAATGAGTAACCTGGTGTGATGAGTAACCTGGTGTGATGAGTAACCTGGTGTAATGAGTAACCTGGTGTGATGAGTAACCTGGTGTAATGAGTAACCTGGTGTGATGAGTAACCTGGTATAATGAGTAACCTTGTGTAATGAGTAACCTGGTGTAATGAGTAACCTGGTGTGATGAGTAACCTGGTGTGATGAGTAACCTGGTGTGATGAGTAACCTGGTGTGATGAGTAACCTGGTGTAATGAGTAACCTGGTGTGATGAGTAACCTGGTGTAACCTGGTGTAATGAGTAACCTGGTGTGATGAGTAACCTGGTGTAACCTGGTGTAATGAGTAACCTGGTGTAACCTGGTGTGATGAGTAACCTGGTGTAACCTGGTGTAATGAGTAACCTGGTGTGATGAGTAACCTGGTATAACCTGGTGTAATGAGTAACCTGGTGTAATGAGTAACCTGGTGTGATGAGTAACCTGGTGTAACCTGGTGTAATGAGTAACCTGGTGTAATGAGTAACCTGGTGTGATGAGTAACCTGGTGTAACCTTGTGTGATGAGTAACCAGGTGTAATGAGTAACCTGGTGTAACCTGGTGTAATGAGTAACCTGATGTAACCTGGTGTAATGAGTAACCTGGTGTAACCTGGTGTAATGAGTAACCTGGTGTGATGAGTAACCTGGTGTGATGAGTAACCTTGTGTAACCTGGTGTAATGAGTAACCTGGTGTAATGAGTAACCTGGTGTAATGAGTAACCTGGTGTAATGAGTAACCTGGTGTGATGAGTAACCTGGTGTGATGAGTAACCTGGTGTAATGAGTAACCTGGTGTGATGAGTAACCTGGTGTAATGAGTAACCTGGTGTAATGAGTAACGTGGTGTAACCTGGTGTAATGAGTAACCTGGTGAAACCTGGTGTAATGAGTAACCTGGTGTAACCTGGTGTGATGATGAGTAACCTGGTGTAATGAGTAACCTGGTGTGATGAGTAACCTGGTGTGATGAGTAACCTGGTGTAATGAGTAACCTGGTGTAAAAGAGTAACCTGGTATATGAGTAACCTGGTGTAATGAGTAACCTGGTGTAATGAGTAACCTGGTGTAATGAGTAACCTGGTGTAACCTGGTGTAATGAGTAACCTGGTGTAATCTGGTGTGATGAGTAACCTGGTGTAACCTGGTGTAATGAGTAACCTGGTGTAATCTAGTGTAATGAGTAACCTGGTGTGATGAGTAACCTGGTGTAATGAGTAACCTGGTGAAACCTGGTGTAATGAGTAACCTGGTGTAATGAGTAACCTGGTGTAATGAGTAACCTGGTGTGATGAGTAACCTGGTGTAATGAGTAACCTGGTGTGATGAGTAACCTGGTGTAACCTGGTGTAATGAGTAACCTGGTGTGATGAGTAACCTGGTGTGATGAGTAACCTGGTGTGATGAGTAACCTGGTATAATGAGTAACCTGGTGTAATGAGTAACCTGGTGTAATGAGTAACCTGGTGTGATGAGTAACCTGGTGTAATGAGTAACCTGGTGTAATGAGTAACCTGGTGTAACCTGGTGTAATGAGTAACCTGGTGTAATGAGTAACCTGGTGTGATGAGTAACCTGGTGTAACCTGGTGTAATGAGTAACCTGGTGTAATGAGTAACCTGGTATAATGAGTAACCTGGTGTGATGAGTAACCTGGTGTAACCTGGTGTAATGAGTAACCTGGTGTGATGAGTAACCTGGTGTGATGAGTAACCTGGTGTAATGAGTAACCTGGTGTAACCTGGTGTAATGAGTAACCTGGTGTAATGAGTAACCTGGTGTAACCTGGTGTGATGGTAACCTGGTGTAATGAGTAACCTGGTGTGATGAGTAACCTGGTGTAATGAGTAACCTGGTGTAACCTGGTGTAATGAGTAACCTGGTGTAATGAGTAACCTGGTGTAACCTGGTGTAATGAGTAACCTGGTGTAATGAGTAACCTGGTATAATGAGTAACTTGGTGTAATGAGTAACCTGGTGTAATGAGTAACCTGGTGTAATGAGTAACCTGGTGTAACCTGGTGTAATGAGTAACCTGGTGTAATGAGTAACCTGGTATAATGAGTAACCTGGTGTAATGAGTAACCTGGTATAATGAGTAACCTGGTGTAATGAGTAACCTGGTGTAATGAGTAACCTGGTGTAATGAGTAACCTGGTGTAATGAGTAACCTGGTGTAACCTGGTGTAATGAGTAACCTGGTGTGATGAGTAACCTGGTGTAATGAGTAACCTGGTGTGATGAGTAACCTGGTGTAACCTGGTGTAATGAGTAACCTGGTGTAATGAGTAACCTGGTGTAATGAGTAACCTGGTGTAACCTGGTGTAATGAGTAACCTGGTGTGATGAGTACCCTGGTGTAATGAGTAACCTGGTGTGATGAGTAACCTGGTGTAACCTGGTGTAATGAGTAACCTGGTGTGATGAGTAACCTGGTGTGATGAGTAACCTGGTGTGATGAGTAACCTGGTATAATGGGTAACCTGGTGTAATGAGTAACCTGTGTAATGAGTAACCTGGTGTAATGAGTAACCTGGTGTAATGAGTAACCTGGTGTAATGAGTAACCTGGTGTAATCTGGTGTGATGTGTAACCTGGTGTGATGAGTAATCTGGTGTAATGAGTAACCTGGTGTGATGAGTAACCTGGTGTAACCTGGTGTAATGAGTAACCTGGTGTAATGAGTAACCTGGTGTAATGAGTAACCTGGTGTAACCTGGTGTAATGAGTAACCTGGTGTAATCTGGTGTAATGAGTAACCTGGTGTGATGAGTAACCTGGTGTAACCTGGTGGAATGAGTAACCTGGTGTAATGAGTAACCTGGTATAATGAGTAACCTGGTGTAACCTGGTGTAATGAGTAACCTGGTGTGATGAGTACCCTGGTGTAATGAGTAACCTGGTGTAACCTGGTGTAATGAGTAACCTGGTGTAATCTGGTGTGATGTGTAACCTGGTGTGATGAGTAATCTGGTGTAATGAGTAACCTGGTGTGATGAGTAACCTGGTGTAACCTGGTGGAATGAGTAACCTGGTGTAATGAGTAACCTGGTATAATGAGTAACCTGGTGTAACCTGGTGTAATGAGTAACCTGGTGTGATGAGTACCCGGTGTAATGAGTAATCTGGTGTGATGAGTAACCTGGTGTAACCTGGTGTAATGAGTAACCTGGTGTGATGAGTAACCTGGTGTGATGAGTAACCTGGTGTGATGAGTAACCTGGTATAATGAGTAACCTGGTATAATGAGTAACCTTGTGTAATGAGTAACCTGGTGTAATGAGTAACCTGGTGTGATGAGTAACCTGGTATAATGAGTAACCTGGTATAATGAGTAACCTGGTGTAATGAGTAACCTGGTGTAATGAGTAACCTGGTGTGATGAGTAACCTGGTGTGATGAGTAACCTGGTGTGTGTGTAACCTGGTGTGATGAGTAATCTGGTGTAATGAGTAACCTGGTGTGATGAGTAACCTGGTGTAACCTGGTGGAATGAGTAACCTGGTGTAATGAGTAACCTGGTATAATGAGTAACCTGGTGTAACCTGGTGTGATGAGTACCCTGGTGTAATGAGTAACCTGGTGTGATGAGTAACCTGGTGTAACCTGGTGTAATGAGTAACCTGGTGTGATGAGTAACCTGGTGTGATGAGTAACCTGGTATAATGAGTAACCTTGTGTAATGAGTAACCTGGTGTAATGAGTAACCTGGTGTGATGAGTAACCTGGTGTGATGAGTAACCTGGTGTGATGAGTAATCTGGTGTAATGAGTAACCTGGTGTGATGAGTAACCTGGTGTAACCTGGTGTAATGAGTAACCTGGTATAATGAGTAACCTGGTGTGATGAGTAACCTGGTGTAACCTGGTGTAATGAGTAACCTGGTGTGATGAGTAACCTGGTGTAATGAGTAACCTGGTGTAACCTGGTGTGATGAGTACCCTGGTGTAATGAGTAACCTGGTGTGATGAGTAACCTGGTGTAACCTGGTGTAATGAGTAACCTGGTGTGATGAGTAACCTGGTGTGATGAGTAACCTGGTGTGATGAGTAACCTGGTATAATGAGTAACCTTGTGTAATGAGTAACCTGGTGTAATGAGTAACCTGGTGTGATGAGTAACCTGGTGTGATGAGTAACCTGGTGTGATGTGTAACCTGGTGTGATGAGTAATCTGGTGTAATGAGTAACCTGGTGTGATGAGTAACCTGGTGTAACCTGGTGGAATGAGTAACCTGGTGTAATGAGTAACCTGGTATAATGAGTAACCTGGTGTGATGAGTAACCTGGTATAATGAGTAACCTGGTGTGATGAGTAACCTGGTGTAACCTGGTGTAATGAGTAACCTGGTGTGATGAGTAACCTGGTATAATGAGTAACCTGGTGTGATGAGTAACCTGGTGTAACCTGGTGTAATGAGTAACCTGGTGTGATGAGTAACCTGGTGTAATGAGTAACCTGGTGTAATGAGTAACCTGGTGTAATGAGTAACCTGTGTAACCTGGTATAATGAGTAACCTGGTGTGATGAGTAACCTGGTGTAATGAGTAACCTGGTGTGATGAGTAACCTGGTGTAACCTGGTGTAATGAGTAACCTGGTGTAATGAGTAACCTGGTGTAATGAGTAACCTGGTGTAACCTGGTGTAATGAGTAACCTGGTGTAATCTGGTGTAATGAGTAACCTGGTGTGATGAGTAACCTGGTGTAACCTGGTGTAATGAGTAACCTGGTGTAATGAGTAACCTGGTGTAATGAGTAACCTGGTGTAACCTGGTGTAATGAGTAACCTGGTGTGATGAGTAACCTGGTGTAATGAGTAACCTGGTGTAACCTGGTGTAATGAGTAACCTGGTGTAATCTGGTGTGATGTGTAACCTGGTGTGATGAGTAACCTGGTGTAATGAGTAACCTGGTGTGATGAGTAACCTGGTGTAACCTGGTGGAATGAGTAACCTGGTGTAATGAGTAACCTGGTGTAATGAGTAACCTGGTGTAACCTGGTGTAATGAGTAACCTGGTGTGATGAGTACCTGGTGTAATGAGTAACCTGGTGTGATGAGTAACCTGGTGTAACCTGGTGTAATGAGTAACCTGGTGTGATGAGTAACCTGGTGTGATGAGTAACCTGGTGTGATGAGTAACCTGGTGTAATGAGTAACCTGGTGTAATGAGTAACCTTGTGTAATGAGTAACCTGGTGTAATGAGTAACCTGGTGTGATGAGTAACCTGGTATAATGAGTAACCTGGTATAATGAGTAACCTTGTGTAATGAGTAACCTGGTGTAATGAGTAACCTGGTGTGATGAGTAACCTGGTGTGATGAGTAACCTGGTGTGTGTGTAACCTGGTGTGATGAGTAACCTGGTGTAATGAGTAACCTGGTGTGATGAGTAACCTGGTGTAACCTGGTGTAATGAGTAACCTGGTGTAATGAGTAACCTGGTGTAATGAGTAACCTGGTGTAACCTGGTGTGATGAGTAACCTGGTGTAATGAGTAACCTGGTGTGATGAGTAACCTGGTGTAACCTGGTGTAATGAGTAACCTGGTGTGATGAGTAACCTGGTGTGATGAGTAACCTGGTGTGATGAGTACCTGGTGTAATGAGTAACCTTGTGTAATGAGTAACCTGGTGTAATGAGTAACCTGGTGTGATGAGTAACCTGGTGTGATGAGTAACCTGGTGTGATGAGTAACCTGGTGTAATGAGTAACCTGGTGTGATGAGTAACCTGGTGTAACCTGGTGTAATGAGTAACCTGGTATAATGAGTAACCTGGTGTGATGAGTAACCTGGTGTAACCTGGTGTAATGAGTAACCTGGTGTGATGAGTAACCTGGTGTAATGAGTAACCTGGTGTAACCTGGTGTAATGAGTAACCTGGTGTAATGAGTAACCTGGTGTGATGAGTAACCTGTGTGTAACCTGGTGTAATGAGTAACCTGGTGTAATGAGTAACCTGGTGTGATGAGTAACCTGGTGTAATGAGTAACCTGGTGTAATGAGTAACCTGGTAATGAGTAACCTGGTGTAATGAGTAACCTTGTGTAATGAGTAACCTGGTGTAATGAGTAACCTGGTGTGATGAGTAACCTGGTGTGATGAGTAACCTGGTGTGTGTGTAACCTGGTGTGATGAGTAATCTGGTGTAACCTGGTGGAATGAGTAACCTGGTGTAATGAGTAACCTGGTATAATGACCTGGTGTAACCTGGTGTGATGAGTACCCTGGTGTAATGAGTAACCTGGTGTGATGAGTAACCTGGTGTAACCTGGTGTAATGAGTAACCTGGTGTGATGAGTAACCTGGTGTGATGAGTACCCTGGTGTAATGAGTAACCTGGTGTAACCTGGTGTAATGAGTAACCTGGTGTAATCTGGTGTGATGTGTAACCTGGTGTGATGAGTAATCTGGTGTAATGAGTAACCTGGTGTGATGAGTAACCTGGTGTAACCTGGTGGAATGAGTAACCTGGTGTAATGAGTAACCTGGTATAATGAGTAACCTGGTGTAACCTGGTGTAATGAGTAACCTGGTGTGATGAGTACCCGGTGTAATGAGTAATCTGGTGTGATGAGTAACCTGGTGTAACCTGGTGTAATGAGTAACCTGGTGTGATGAGTAACCTGGTGTGATGAGTAACCTGGTGTGATGAGTAACCTGGTATAATGAGTAACCTGGTATAATGAGTAACCTTGTGTAATGAGTAACCTGGTGTAATGAGTAACCTGGTGTGATGAGTAACCTGGTATAATGAGTAACCTGGTATAATGAGTAACCTTGTGTAATGAGTAACCTGGTGTAATGAGTAACCTGGTGTGATGAGTAACCTGGTGTGATGAGTAACCTGGTGTGTGTGTAACCTGGTGGTGATGAGTAATCTGGTGTAATGAGTAACCTGGTGTGATGAGTAACCTGGTGTAACCTGGTGGAAATGAGTAACCTGGTGTAATGAGTAACCTGGTATAATGAGTAACCTGGTGTAACCTGGTGTGATGAGTACCCTGGTGTAATGAGTAACCTGGTGTGATGAGTAACCTGGTGTAACCTGGTTGTAATGAGTAACCTGGTGTGATGAGTAACCTGGTGTGATGAGTACCTGGTGTGATGAGTAGCCTGGTATAATGAGTAACCTTGTGTAATGAGTAACCTGGTGTAATGAGTAACCTGGT
The DNA here is from genome assembly GCF_002021735.2 of Oncorhynchus kisutch. Classification (NCBI taxonomy): domain Eukaryota; kingdom Metazoa; phylum Chordata; class Actinopteri; order Salmoniformes; family Salmonidae; genus Oncorhynchus; species Oncorhynchus kisutch. Next base: position 46,162,952 of record NC_034203.2, on the reverse strand, counting down.
GTGATGAGTAACCTGGTGTGATGAGTAACCTGGTGTGATGAGTAATCTGGTGTAATGAGTAACCTGGTGTGATGAGTAACCTGGTGTAACCTGGTGTAATGAGTAACCTGGTATAATGAGTAACCTGGTGTGATGAGTAACCTGGTGGTAACCTGGTGTAATGAGTAACCTGGTGTGATGAGTAACCTGGTATAATGAGTAACCTGGTGTAACCTGGTGTGATGAGTACCCTGGTGTAAATGGAGTAACTGGTGTGATGAGTAACCCTGGTGTAACCTGGTGTAATGAGTAACCTGGTGTGATGAGTAACCTGGTGTGATGAGTAACCTGGTGTGATGAGTAGCCTGGTATAATGAGTAACCTTGTGTAATGAGTAACCTGGTGTAATGAGTAACCTGGTGTGATGAGTAACCTGGTGTGATGAGTAACACTGGTGTGATGTGTAACCTGGTGTGATGAGTATCTGGTGTAATGAGTAACCTGGTGTGATGAGTACCTGGTGTAAACCTGGTGGAATGAAGAAACCTGGTGTAATGAGTAACCTGGTATAATGAGTAACCTGGTGTGATGAGTAACCTGGTATAATGAGTAACCTGGTGTGATGAGTAACCTGGTGTAACCTGGTGTAATGAGTAACCTGGTGTGATGAGTAACCTGGTATAATGAGTAACCTGGTGTGATGAGTAACCTGGTGTAACTGGTGTAATGAGTAACCTGGTGTGATGAGTAACCTGGTGTAATGAGTAACCTGGTGTAATGAGTAACCTGGTGTAACCTGGTGTAATGAGTAACCTGGTGTGATGAGTAACCTGGTGTAACCTGGTGTAATGAGTAAACCTGGTGTAACCTGGTGTGATGAGTACCTGGTGTACCTGGTGTAATGAGTAACCTGGTGTATAAGTAACCTGGTGTGATGAGTAACCTGGTGTAACCTGGTGTAATGAGTAACCTGGTGTAATGAGTAACCTGGTGTGACGAGTAACCTGGTGTGATGAGTAACCGGTGTAAATAAGTAACCTGGTGTAAAAAAGTAACCTGGTGTGATGAGTAACGTGGTGTAACCTGGTGTGATGAGTAACTGGTGTAATGAGTAACCTGGTGTGATGAGTAACCTGGTGTGATGAGTAACCTGGTGTAATGAGTAACCTGGTATAATGAGTAACCTTTTGTAACCTGGTAAATGAGTAACCTGGTGTGGATGAGTACCCTGGTGTAATGAGTAACCTGGTGTGATGAGTAACCTGGTGTAACCTGGTGTAATGAGTAACCTGGTGTAATGAGTAACCTGGTGTAATGAGTACCTGGTGTAACCTGGTGTAATGAGTAACCTGGTGTAATCTGGTGTGATGTGTAACCTGGTGTGATGAGTAATCTGGTGTAATGAGTAACCTGGTGTGATGAGTAACCTGGTGTAACCTGGTGGAATGAGTAACCTGGTGTAATGAGTAACCTGGTATAATGAGTAACCTGGTGTAACCTGGTGTAATGAGTAACCTGGTGTGATGAGTAACCTGGTGTGATGAGTAACCTGGTGTAACCTGGTGTAATGAGTAACCTGGTGTGATGAGTAACCTGGTGTAATGAGTAATCTGGTGTAATGAGTAACCTGGTGTAACCTGGTGTAATGAGTAACCTGGTGTGATGAGTAACCTGGTGTAACCTGGTGTAATGAGTAACCTGGTGTAACCTGGTGTGATGAGTAACCTGGTGTAACCTGGTGTAATGAGTAACCTGGTGTAATAAGTAACCTGGTGTGATGAGTAACCTGGTGTAACCTGGTGTAATGAGTAACTGGTGTAATGAGTAACCTGGTGTAACCTGGTGTAATGAGTAACCTGGTGTAATCTGGTGTGATGTGTAACCTGGTGTGATGAGTAATCTGGTGTAATGAGTAACCTGGTGTGATGAGTAACCTGGTGTAACCTGGTGGAATGAGTAACCTGGTGTAATGAGTAACCTGGTATAATGAGTACCTGGTGTAACCTGGTGTAATGAGTAACCTGGTGTGATGAGTACCCGGTGTAATGAGTAATCTGGTGTGATGAGTAACCTGGTGTAACCTGGTGTAATGAGTAACCTGGTGTGATGAGTAACCTGGTGTGATGAGTAACCTGGTGTGATGAGTAACCTGGTATAATGAGTAACCTGGTATAATGAGTAACCTTGTGTAATGAGTAACCTGGTGTAATGAGTAACCTGGTGTGATGAGTAACCTGGTATAATGAGTAACCTGGTATAATGAGTAACCTTGTGTAATGAGTAACCTGGTGTAATGAGTAACCTGGTGTGATGAGTAACCTGGTGTGATGAGTAACCTGGTGTGTGTGTAACCTGGTGTGATGAGTAATCTGGTGTAATGAGTAACCTGGTGTGATGAGTAACCTGGTGTAACCTGGTGGAATGAGTAACCTGGTGTAATGAGTAACCTGGTGTGATGAGTAACCTGGTGTAACCTGGTGTGATGAGTAGCCTGGTATAATGAGTAACCTGTGTAATGAGTACCTGGTGTAATGAGTAACTTGGTGTGATGAGTAACCTGGTGTGATGAGTAACCTGGTGTGATGAGTAATCTGGTGTAATGAGTAACCTGGTGTGATGAGTAACCTGGTGTAACCTGGTGTAATGAGTAACCTGGTATAATGAGTAACCTGGTGTGATGAGTAACCTGGTGTAACCTGGTGTAATGAGTAACCTGGTGTGATGAGTAACCTGGTATAATGAGTAACCTGGTGTAACCTGGTGTGATGAGTACCCTGGTGTAATGAGTAACCTGGTGTGATGAGTAACCTGGTGTAACCTGGTGTAATGAGTAACCTGGTGTGATGAGTAACCTGGTGTGATGAGTAACCTGGTGTGATGAGTAGCCTGGTATAATGAGTAACCTTGTGTAATGAGTAACCTGGTGTAATGAGTAACCTGGTGTGATGAGTAACCTGGTGTGATGAGTAACCTGGTGTGATGTGTAACCTGGTGTGATGAGTAATCTGGTGTAATGAGTAACCTGGTGTGATGAGTAACCTGGTGTAACCTGGTGGAATGAGTAACCTGGTGTAATGAGTAACCTGGTATAATGAGTAACCTGGTGTGATGAGTAACCTGGTATAATGAGTAACCTGGTGTGATGAGTAACCTGGTGTAACCTGGTGTAATGAGTAACCTGGTGTGATGAGTAACCTGGTATAATGAGTAACCTGGTGTGATGAGTAACCTGGTGTAACCTGGTGTAATGAGTAACCTGGTGTGATGAGTAACCTGGTGTAATGAGTAACCTGGTGTAATGAGTAACCTGGTGTAACCTGGTGTAATGAGTAACCTGGTGTGATGAGTAACCTGGTGTAACCTGGTGTAATGAGTAACCTGGTGTAACCTGGTGTGATGAGTAACCTGGTGTAACCTGGTGTAATGAGTAACCTGGTGTAATAAGTAACCTGGTGTGATGAGTAACCTGGTGTAACCTGGTGTAATGAGTAACCTGGTGTAATGAGTAACCTGGTGTGACGAGTAACCTGGTGTGATGAGTAACCTGGGTGTAATAAGTAACCTGGTGTAAAAAGTAACCTGGTGTGATGAGTAACGTGGTGTAACCTGGTGTGATGAGTAACCTGGTGTAATGAGTAACCTGGTGTGATGAGTAACCTGGTGTGATGAGTAACCTGGTGTAATGAGTAACCTGGTATAATGAGTAACCTTTTGTAACCTGGTATAATGAGTAACCTGGTGTGATGAGTACCCTGGTGTAATGATTAACCTGGTGTGATGAGTAACCTGGTGTAACCTGGTGTAATGAGTAACCTGGTGTAATGAGTAACCTGGTGTAATGAGTAACCTGGTGTAACCTGGTGTAATGAGTAACCTGGTGTAATCTGGTGTGATGTGTAACCTGGTGTGATGAGTAATCTGGTGTAATGAGTAACCTGGTGTGATGAGTAACCTGGTGTAACCTGTGGAATGAGTAACCTGGTGTAATGAGTAACCTGGTATAATGAGTAACCTGGTGTAACCTGGTGTAATGAGTAACCTGGTGTGATGAGTAACCTGGTGTGATGAGTAACCTGGTGTAACCTGGTGTAATGAGTAACCTGGTGTAACCTGGTGTGATGAGTAACCTGGTGTAACCTGGTGTAATGAGTAACCTGGTGTAATAAGTAACCTGGTGTGATGAGTAACCTGGTGTAACCTGGTGTAATGAGTAACCTGGTGTAATGAGTAACCTGGTGTAACCTGGTGTAATGAGTAACCTGGTGTAATCTGGTGTGATGTGTAACCTGGTGTGATGAGTAATCTGGTGTAATGAGTAACCTGGTGTGATGAGTAACCTGGTGTAACCTGGTGGAATGAGTAACCTGGTGTAATGAGTAACCTGGTATAATGAGTAACCTGGTGTAACCTGGTGTAATGAGTAACCTGGTGTGATGAGTACCCGGTGTAATGAGTAATCTGGTGTGATGAGTAACCTGGTGTAACCTGGTGTAATGAGTAACCTGGTGTGATGAGTAACCTGGTGTGATGAGTAACCTGGTGTGATGAGTAACCTGGTATAATGAGTAACCTGGTATAATGAGTAACCTTGTGTAATGAGTAACCTGGTGTAATGAGTAACCTGGTGTGATGAGTAACCTGGTATAATGAGTAACCTGGTATAATGAGTAACCTTGTGTAATGAGTAACCTGGTGTAATGAGTAACCTGGTGTGATGAGTAACCTGGTGTGATGAGTAACCTGGTGTGTGTGTAACCTGGTGTGATGAGTAATCTGGTGTAATGAGTAACCTGGTGTGATGAGTAACCTGGTGTAACCTGGTGGAATGAGTAACCTGGTGTAATGAGTAACCTGGTATAATGAGTAACCTGGTGTAACCTGGTGTGATGAGTACCCTGGTGTAATGAGTAACCTGGTGTGATGAGTAACCTGGTGTAACCTGGTGTAATGAGTAACCTGGTGTGATGAGTAACCTGGTGTGATGAGTAACCTGGTGTGATGAGTAGCCTGGTATAATGAGTAACCTTGTGTAATGAGTAACCTGGTGTAATGAGTAACCTGGTGTGATGAGTAACCTGGTGTGATGAGTAACCTGGTGTGATGAGTAATCTGGTGTAATGAGTAACCTGGTGTGATGAGTAACCTGGTGTAACCTGGTGTAATGAGTAACCTGGTATAATGAGTAACCTGGTGTGATGAGTAACCTGGTGTAACCTGGTGTAATGAGTAACCTGGTGTGATGAGTAACCTGGTATAATGAGTAACCTGGTGTAACCTGGTGTGATGAGTACCCTGGTGTAATGAGTAACCTGGTGTGATGAGTAACCTGGTGTAACCTGGTGTAATGAGTAACCTGGTGTGATGAGTAACCTGGTGTGATGAGTAACCTGGTGTGATGAGTAGCCTGGTATAATGAGTAACCTTGTGTAATGAGTAACCTGGTGTAATGAGTAACCTGGTGTGATGAGTAACCTGGTGTGATGAGTAACCTGGTGTGATGTGTAACCTGGTGTGATGAGTAATCTGGTGTAATGAGTAACCTGGTGTGATGAGTAACCTGGTGTAACCTGGTGGAATGAGTAACCTGGTGTAATGAGTAACCTGGTATAATGAGTAACCTGGTGTGATGAGTAACCTGGTATAATGAGTAACCTGGTGTGATGAGTAACCTGGTGTAACCTGGTGTAATGAGTAACCTGGTGTGATGAGTAACCTGGTATAATGAGTAACCTGGTGTGATGAGTAACCTGGTGTAACCTGGTGTAATGAGTAACCTGGTGTGATGAGTAACCTGGTGTAATGAGTAACCTGGTGTAATGAGTAACCTGGTGTAACCTGGTGTAATGAGTAACCTGGTGTGATGAGTAACCTGGTGTAACCTGGTGTAATGAGTAACCTGGTGTAACCTGGTGTGATGAGTAACCTGGTGTAACCTGGTGTAATGAGTAACCTGGTGTAATAAGTAACCTGGTGTGATGAGTAACCTGGTGTAACCTGGTGTAATGAGTAACCTGGTGTAATGAGTAACCTGGGTGTGACGAGTAACCTGGTGTGATGAGTAACCTGGTGTAATAAGTAACCTGGTGTAAAAAGTAACCTGGTGTGATGAGTAACGTGGTGTAACCTGGTGTGATGAGTAACCTGGTGTAATGAGTAACCTGGTGTGATGAGTAACCTGGTGTGATGAGTAACCTGGTGTAATGAGTAACCTGGTATAATGAGTAACCTTTTGTAACCTGGTATAATGAGTAACCTGGTGTGATGAGTACCCTGGTGTAATGATTAACCTGGTGTGATGAGTAACCTGGTGTAACCTGGTGTAATGAGTAACCTGGTGTAATGAGTAACCTGGTGTAACCTGGTGTAACCTGTGTAATGAGTAACCTGGTGTAATCTGGTGTGATGTGTAACCTGGTGTGATGAGTAATCTGGTGTAATGAGTAACCTGGTGTGATGAGTAACCTGGTGTAACCTGGTGGAATGAGTAACCTGGTGTAATGAGTAACCTGGTATAATGAGTAACCTGGTGTAACCTGGTGTAATGAGTAACCTGGTGTGATGAGTAACCTGGTGTGATGAGTAACCTGGTGTAACCTGGTGTAATGAGTAACCTGGTGTGATGAGTAACCTGGTGTAATGAGTAATCTGGTGTAATGAGTAACCTGGTGTAACCTGGTGTAATGAGTAACCTGGTGTGATGAGTAACCTGGTGTAACCTGGTGTAATGAGTAACCTGGTGTAACCTGGTGTGATGAGTAACCTGGTGTAACCTGGTGTAATGAGTAACCTGGTGTAATAAGTAACCTGGTGTGATGAGTAACCTGTGTAACCTGGTGTAATGAGTAACCTGGTGTAATGAGTAACCTGGTGTGACGAGTAACCTGGTGTGATGAGTAACCTGGTGTAATAAGTAACCTGGTGTAAAAAGTAACCTGGTGTGATGAGTAACGTGGTGTAATGAGTAACCTGGTGTGATGAGTAACCTGGTGTGATGAGTAACCTGGTGTAATGAGTAACCTGGTATAATGAGTAACCTTTTGTAACCTGGTATAATGAGTAACCTGGTGTGATGAGTACCCTGGTGTAATCAGTAACCTGGTGTGATGAGTAACCTGGTGTAACCTGGTGTAATGAGTAACCTAGTGTAATGAGTAACCTGTTGTAATGAGTAACCTGGTGTAATCTGGTGTGATGTGTAACCTGGTGTGATGAGTAATCTGGTGTAATGAGTAACCTGGTGTGATGAGTAACCTGGTATAATGAGTAACCTGGTGTAACCTGGTGGAATGAGTAACCTGGTGTAATGAGTAACCTGGTATAATGAGTAACCTGGTGTAACCTGGTGTAATGAGTAACCTGGTGTGATGAGTACCCTGGTGTAATGAGTAACCTGGTGTAACCTGTGTAATGAGTAACCTGGTGTAATCTGGTGTGATGTGTAACCTGGTGTGATGAGTAATCTGGTGTAATGAGTAACCTGGTGTGATGAGTAACCTGGTGTAACCTGGTGGAATGAGTAACCTGGTGTAATGAGTAACCTGGTATAATGAGTAACCTGGTGTAACCTGGTGTAATGAGTAACCTGGTGTGATGAGTACCCTGGTGTAATGAGTAATCTGGTGTGATGAGTAACCTGCTGTAACCTGGTGTAATGAGTAACCTGGTGTGATGAGTAACCTGGTATGATGAGTAACCTGGTGTGATGAGTAACCTGGTATAATGAGTAACCTGGTATAATGAGTAACCTTGTGTAATGAGTAACCTGGTGTAATGAGTAACCTGGTGTGATGAGTAACCTGGTATAATGAGTAACCTGGTATAATGAGTAACCTGGTATAATGAGTAACCTTGTGTAATGAGTAACCTGGTGTAATGAGTAACCTGGTGTGATGAGTAACCTGGTGTGATGAGTAACCTGGTGTGTGTGTAACCTGGTGTGATGAGTAATCTGGTGTAATGAGTAACCTGGTGTGATGAGTAACCTGGTGTAACCTGGTGGAATGAGTAACCTGGTGTAATGAGTAACCTGGTATAATGAGTAACCTGGTGTAACCTGGTGTGATGAGTACCCTGGTGTAATGAGTAACCTGGTGTGATGAGTAACCTGGTGTAACCTGGTGTAATGAGTAACCTGGTGTGATGAGTAACCTGGTGTGATGAGTAACCTGGTGTGATGAGTAGCCTGGTATAATGAGTAACCTTGTGTAATGAGTAACCTGGTGTAATGAGTAACCTGGTGTGATGAGTAACCTGGTGTGATGAGTAACCTGGTGTGATGTGTAACCTGGTGTGATGAGTAATCTGGTGTAATGAGTAACCTGGTGTGATGAGTAACCTGGTGTAACCTGGTGGAATGAGTAACCTGGTGTAATGAGTAACCTGGTATAATGAGTAACCTGGTGTGATGAGTAACCTGGTGTAACCTGGTGTAATGAGTAACCTGGTGTGATGAGTAACCTGGTATAATGAGTAACCTGGTGTGATGAGTAACCTGGTGTAACCTTGTGTAATGAGTAACCTGGTGTGATGAGTAACCTGGTATAATGAGTAACCTGGTGTGATGAGTAACCTGGTGTAACCTGGTGTAATGAGTAACCTGGTGTGATGAGTAACCTGGTGTAATGAGTAACCTGGTGTAATGAGTAACCTGGTGTAACCTGGTGTAATGAGTAACCTGGTGTGATGAGTAACCTGGTGTAACCTGGTGTAATGAGTAACCTGGTGTAACCTGGTGTGATGAGTAACCTGGTGTAACCTGGTGTAATGAGTAACCTGGTGTAATAAGTAACCTGGTGTGATGAGTAACCTGGTGTAACCTGGTGTAATGAGTAACCTGGTGTAATGAGTAACCTGGTGTGACGAGTAACCTGGTGTGATGAGTAACCTGGTGTAATAAGTAACCTGGTGTAAAAAGTAACCTGGTGTGATGAGTAACGTGGTGTAACCTGGTGTGATGAGTAACCTGGTGTAATGAGTAACCTGGTGTGATGAGTAACCTGGTGTGATGAGTAACCTGGTGTGATGGGTAACGTTTCCTGAGACCTAAAGACTTGAGTTAGCTCCCCAACCTAATGCCTAGACTTTAGCTCAGTGGGCTAAACCAATGTTCGTGTCATTTAAAGGACCTGGGGGTCTGGAACCCCAGTACTATACCTGGAGGCCAGTATCTGTGAGGCCCTGATGTCAGCCACCACATGTAAGAAGTAGTAACTCATGAAGACGCGTCTCTGCAACAGCAGGAAGGCAAAACAGATGCTGTCCCAGATGATCCCAGCCTCGTCGCTGGGCAGATCACACTTCCTACCGCCGTCCGCAGCTAGTGAGGAGACACACACACGTATACACACACACACACACACACACACACACACACACGTATATACACACATATACAGACACACACACACACATATACACACACACACACACACACACACACATATACACACACACACACACACACACACACACACACACACACACACACACACACACACACACACACACACACACATACACACAGAACACCTTTAGTTGTATAATTTCTACATTTAGTCTCCTTCATAAAACACGTCCATATTTCATTGAATTTCAACTATTGAATGTCACGGAACTTCACGGCGTTAAGTGATCCGTTATTCAGTAAGAGTCTTACGTGTGATGTCTCTGTTAGTGACGACCTTATACTCCTTGATGGTGCAGGCCAGACTGAGGAGCTGGATCAACCAGCAGTTATTTACCACCAGGACATTGATGTAGCCACAGGCCAGGATCTGATCACAACACAGAGATGAGGAATCAAATATACAGGCTGGCAGAAAGGTTTAAACAAGGACTCAGATCTACAGGGTGAATCGGATCTTCAGGGTGAATCAGATCTACAGGGTAAATCAGATCTACAGGGTGAATCAGAACTACAGGGTGAATCAGATCTACAGGATGAATCAGATCTACAGGATGAATCAGATCTACAGGATGAATCAGATCTAAAAGGTGAATCAGATCTACAGGGTGAATCAGATCTACAGGGTGAATCAGATCTACAGGGTGAATCAGAACTACAGGGTGAATCAGATCTACAGGATGAATCAGATCTACAGGGTGAATCAGATCTACAGGGTGAATCAGATCTACAGGATGAATCAGATCTAAAAGGTGAATCAGATCTACAGGGTGAATCAGATCTATAGGGTGAATCAGATCTACAGGGTGAATCAGATCTACAGGTTGAATCAGATCTACAGGGTGAATCAGATCTACAGGGTGAATCAGAACTAAAGGGTGAATCAGAACTACAGGGTGAATCAGAACTAAAGGGTGAATCAGAACTACAGGGTGAATCAGATCTACAGGCTGAATCTGATCTACAGGGTGAATCTGATCTACAGGGTGAATCAGATCTACAGGGTGAATCAGATCTACAGGGTGAATCACGGTGGTGAAAAGGCAAACACCGGATGGAAGGACACCTTTATGTAACATGACTTTGCTTATGATTGTAAAGCATCTACAGTATGTAGTGCATATGAACACTTAAGAACGCTATGTAAGCTGCTCATAACCATGGTCCTACTCACAGACAGGATATTCTTCATGGTGATCACAAACACGTTATAGGCGATCAGGAAGTCCCAGTAGTGTAGGATCTTTTTGATTGGCTTGAGCAGCAGCTCCCCGCCGAACAGCAGGAAGTAGAAACATCCCACCAGATAGCCCAAACAGAAGAGGCTGATACGCGTGGTGCCGGTGATGAAAATGATGGTGAGGACGAACCAGAACAGGTAGCTGAACATGATCACCTTCAGCATGTCCAGGTAGGATCTGGTAAAAGGACCGGAGAGAAGGGGGAAAAAGAGAGACAAGGGCCAAGTTCAATGTGTTCAATGTGTTTAATGTGCTCAATGTGCTCAATGTGCTCAATGTGCTCAATGTGTTTAATGTATTTAATGTGTTCAATATGTTCAATGTGTTCAATGAGTTTAATATGTTCAATGTGTTCAATGTGTTCAATGTGTTTAATGTATTTAATGTGTTCAATGTGTTCAATGTGTTTAATGTATTTAATGTGTTCAATATGTTCAATGTGTTCAATGTGTTCAATGTGTTTAATGTGTTCAATGTGTTCAATGTGTTTAATGTGTTTAATGTGTTCAATGTGTTTAATGTGTTCAATGTGTTCAATGTGTTTAATGTGTTCAATGTGCTCAATGTGTTTAATGTATTTAATGTATTTAATGTGCTCAATGTGTTCAATGTGTTCAACGTATTCAATGTGCTCAATGTGCTCAATGTGTTCAATGTGTTCAAGGCTTTAGCTCAGTGTAATGCACAGACCAAGGTTCAAACCTCTTTCAAATCCCCCTTTCCCTGACCACTTTACCTAAATGGGAATACCCCTTGTCTGTAATCATATGAGATATATCTTTAGGTCATTGAGCTACAGTAGGAAAAAGCATCATGTTGAGTGCACAGGAAAAGTCTAAACAATGTTTGTGGTTGCTCTGTAATATGATCTGTAAATACATCCATCAATCACATAATTTTAACTAGATCAATAACAGTGAGGCTTACAGTAAGAGTCTGATTGTGATCGATCAATACATGGAAATTATGGTTGATTATATAATATATGGAGTTGACAGGTATGTACTCTACTGAGAGAGAGAGAGAGAGAGAGAGAGAGAGAGAGAGAGAGAGGGCTTTGTAATAACTCAGTCCATGTCTATCAGTACGGGTATGTACTCTACTGAGAGAGAGAGAGAGAGAGAGAGAGAGAGAGAGAGACATAGAGAGAGAGACAGAGAGAGAGAGACAGAGAGACAGAGAGAGAGAGAGAGAGAGAGAGAGAGAGAGAGAGAGAGAGAGACAGAGACAGAGACAGAGACAGAGAGAGAGAGAGAGACAGAGACAGAGAGAGAGAGACGGAGAGACGGAGAGACAAAGAGAGACAGAGACAGAGAGCGAAAAAGAGACGGAGAGACAGAGAGAGAAAGAGAGACGGAGAGACGGAGAGAGAAAGAGAGACAGAGGGCCTTGTGATAACTGGATCCAGTTCAGGTATGTTCAGGTTTGGGGGGGGGGGGGGCTAGAGTCAGTCTGTTATATCTAGAGTACTTCTCCTGTCTTATCTGGTGTCCTGTGTGAATTTAAGTATCCTCTCTCTAATTCTGTCTTTCTCTCTCTCTTTCGATCACCACATTCTTTTGGAGAGATTGGAAACCCAAATGGGTCTACACGGACAAGTTCTGGCCTGGTTTAGATCTTATCTGTCGGAAAGATATCAGTTTGTCTCTGTGAATGGTTTGTCCTCTGACAAATCAACTGTAAATTTCGGTGTTCCTCAAGGATCCTTTTTAGGACCACTATTGTTTTCACTATATATTTTACCTCTTGGGGATGTTATTCGAAAACATAATGTTAACTTTCACTGCTATGCGGATGACACACAGCTGTACATTTCGATGAAACATGGTGAAGCCCCAAAATTGCCCTCGCTAGAATCCTGTGTTTCAGACATAAGGAAGTGGATGGCTGCAAACTTTCTACTTTTAAACTCAGACAAAACAGAGATGCTTGTTCTAGGTCCCAAGAAACAAAGAGATCTTCTGTTGAATCTGACAATTAATCTTAATGGTTGTACAGTCGTCTCAAATAAAACTGTGAAGGACCTCGGCGTTACTCTGGACCCTGATCTCTCTTTTGAAGAACATATCAAGACCATTTCAAGGACAGCTTTTTTCCTTCTACGTAACATTGCAAAAATCAGAAACTTTCTGTACAAAAATGATGCAGAAAAATTTATCCATGTTTTTGTCACTTCTAGGTTAGACTACTGCAATGCTCTACTTTCCGGCTACCCGGATAAAGCACTAAATAAACTTTAGTTGGTGCTAAATACGGCTGCTAGAATCCTGACAGGAACCAAAAAAAATTATCATATTACTCCAGTGCTAGCCTCTCTACACTGGCTTCCTGTCAAAGCAAGGGCTGATTTCAAGGTTTTACTGCTAACCTACAAAGCATTACATGGGCTTGCTCCTACCTATCTCTCTGATTTGGTCCTGCCGTACATACCTACACGTACGCTACGGTCACAAGACGCAGGCCTCCTAATTGTCCCTAGAATTTCTAAGCAAACAGCTGGAGGCAGGGCTTTCTCCTATAGAGCTCCATTTTTATGGAACGGTCTGCCTACCCATGTCAGAGACGCAAACTCGGTCTCAACCTTTAAGTCTTTACTGAAGACTCATCTCTTCAGTGGGTCATATGATTGAGTGTAGTCTGGCCCAGGAGTGGGAAGGTGAACGGAAAGGCTCTGGAGCAACGAACCGCCCTTGCTGTCTCTGCCTGGCCGGTTCCCCTCTTTCCACTGGGATTCTCTGCCTCTAACCCTATTACAGGGGCTGAGTCACTGGCTTACTGGGGCTCTCTCGTGCCGTCCCTGGAAGGGGTGCGTCACCTGAGTGGGTTGATTCACTGATGTGGTCATCCTGTCTGGGTTGGCGCCCCCCCTTGGGTTGTGCCATGGCAGAGATCTTTGTGGGCTATACTCAGCCTTGTCTCAGGATGGTAAATTAGTGGTTGAAGATATCCCTCTAGTGGTGTGGGGGCTGTGCTTTGGCAAAGTGGGTGGGGTTATATCCTTCCTGTTTGGCCCTGTCCGGGGGTGTCCTCGGATGGGGCCACAGTGTCTCCTGACCCCTCCTGTCTCAGCCTCCAGTATTTATGCTGCAGTAGTTTGTGTCGGGGGGCTAGGGTCAGTTTGTTATATCTGGAGTACTTCTCCTGTCCTATTCGGTGTCCTGTGTGAATCTAAGTGTGCGTTCTCTAATTCTCTCCTTCTCTCTTTCTTTCTCTCTCTAGGGGGACCTGAGCCCTAGGACCATGCCCCAGGACTACCTGACATGATGACTCCTTGCTGTCCCCAGTCCATCTGACCGTGCTGCTGCTTCAGTTTCAACTGTTCTGCCTTATTATTATATGACCATGCTGGTCATTTATGAACATTTGAACATCTTGGCCATGTTCTGTTATAATCTCCACCCGGCACAGCCAGAAGAGGACTGGCCACCCCACATAGCCTGGTTCCTCTCTAGGTTTCTTCCTAGGTTTTGGCTTTTCTAGGGAGTTTTTCCTAGCCACCGTGCTTCTACACTTGCATTGCTTGCTGTTTGGGGTTTTAGGCTGGGTTTCTGTACAGCACTTTGAGATATCAGCTGATGTACGAAGGGCTATATAAATACATTTGATTTGATTTTGATTTGATTTCTCTCTCTCTTCTCTCGGAGGACCTGAGCCCTAGGACCACGCCTCAGGACTACCTGGCACGATGACTCCTTGTTGTCCCCAGTCCACCTGGTCGTGCTGCTGCTCCAGTTTCAACTGTTCTGCCTGCGGCTATGGAACCCTGACCTGTTCACTGTGATTACTATTATTTGACCATTCTGGTCATTTCTGAACATTTGAACATCTTGGCCATGTTCTGTTATAATCTCCACCCGGCACAGCCAGAAGAGGACTGGCCACCCCTCATAGCCTGGTTCCTCTCTAGGTTTCTTCCTAGGTTCTGGCCTTTCTAGGGAGTTTTTTCCTAGCCACTGTGCTTCTAAACCTGCATTGCTTGCTGTTTGGGGGTTTAGGATGGGTTTGTGTACAGCACTTTGATATATCAGTTGATGTAAGAAGGGCTATATAAATACATTTGCTGTGATTTGTATTCTACTCCCCACCCACTGGGGAGCAAGGCCCAGTCAATCAGAATGAGTTTTTTCCCCACAAAAGGGCTTTATTACAGACAGAAATACTCCTCAGTTTCATCCACTGTCCGGGTGGCTGGTCTCAGACAATCCCTCAGGTGAAGAAGCAGGAAGTGGAGGTCCTGGGCTGGCGTGGTGACACGTGGCCTGTGGTTGTGAGGCAGGTTGGACGTACTGCCAAATTCTCTAAAACTACATTTTTTAAATGTTTCCTTTATTTAACTAGGCAAGTCAGTTAATTCTTATTTTCAATGACAGCCTAGGAACAGTTCGGGGGCAGAACAACAGATTTGTACCTTGTCATCTCAGGGATTCAATCTTGCAACCTTGCGGTTCCTAGTCCAACGCTCTAACCACTAGGCTACGCTGCCAACCCATTTGAGGTGGCGGCTTTTGTTAGAGAACTGAACATTCACTTCTCTTGCAACAGTTCTGGTGGCCATTCATGCTAATTGCACACTCCCTCAAAACTTGAGACATCTGTGGCATTGTGTTGTGTGACAAAACGGCACATTTTAGAGTGGCCTTTTATTGTCCCCAGCACAAGCTGTGTTATGATCATGCTGTTCAATCAGGTTCTTGATATGCAACACCTGTCA